>NC_069505.1:208720330-208902830 GCF_027579735.1 Bombina bombina | reverse complement strand
GATGGAACAGAGCCCACAGAGCAGCAGATGCTGCCCCTTACAGAAATAAGCCACCAGATCCAACCTCCTACACACAGGGCCGGACAAAGACCCTCCAGAGAGAGGAAACTCCAGCTCATAAGGAAGACAAACTATCCCCTCTAAAGGGAAGGGCACAGATAAGAACAGCGTACATGTCCACAAGACATGAAGCCATAGTATGATCAAAACATGGACTGAATGAAAAATCATCCAGACATCACTGTTGACTCAACAGAGAAAAAACTCCCCATAGGAGGAGCACACTCCGAAGGATAAGTCAGGCCTTAAAGTTTATAAACCAGTACCCGAAGGTGGATGTGAACTCTGGCCTTCTTGCTTGCAAGCCTAATGAGCTATTCCTTATGTCGCAATATAGGGTCCCTGAAAAAAACTGGGTTGTCCCGAACCAGTCCACAGGATCATAAGTCTCCAGACATCCAAGAAAGATCCAAGACAAGAACCCGGGACCCAGAATCGTCCTAGAACGAACGGCACCCTCAGGAAACACAAGATACCCCATCTGAAGCAAGACCTAACAGGGGATGAGGAACGGGTACAGGACTCACTCGTAATTCCCAGCCCAAAGGGAAGAGAACACCCTTAGCCTAAGGTCAACGCCCCGCCCCAGCAAGGTACTAGGCCGCAACAAAGTTACACAATTTCTCTAGAGCCCAAAGGCCCCAAGGGCAACACTAAGGGAAATGAGAACAAGAACAGAGTCACCCGAGAGGAGAAGTAAAGGCTAGTCTCCATAATCATTTCAGATTAACGTTCCAGAGGACCACACCCAAGGGAGAATGCAAAGCATCCCGAACCCAGGCAGGAAAACATCCCCTAAGAAAAAAACTTGGAAAGAGAAAACACATCCTATCACCCCTGATATGGATACGACTAATTCCGAAGGAAGACAGAGCCTCACAGCCTTCACTTCCTAATTAAGCGGCCAAATCCGCCAGAAAAAACGGATGGACAAAGTCCAGAAAGTCTTGACCCAAAGGAAGAGAACCTCTAAAAGGAACAAGTCCTAAAAGGACACTTCCAAAGAGACCATGAAAGGCAAAACCGTAAGAACAGCGGTATGAAGGACCTAAATCCTTCAAGCCTCCAACTCACAACAGGAAGGAACATTCAAGTTCCTGGAAAAATCGGAAACGACTGAGCATGTCGCCACGGACCTCAACGGAGTCCCTGCCCACTAGATTGAAATGCGACCCTCAAGTCCTCTCAGGATGCTAGTTGAAGCTTGTAAAATAAAACAAGAAAATAACACAAATCATATTGTGATCATTAGGCGCCGGACCAACCGAACATAAAAAGGTGCCACGTGTCTGAACTAGGCCTCAAAGACAGAAGGATTTGTACCCAGTCAAGAACAGCCTGAAAACAAGGGTCCAAGGGCTGTCAAGGCCACAGAGTCTCCCCCGATGATGCAGGGATAAGAACAGTCAGACAGACTTTTGTAAACAGTGCAACCACAAAACCGCAAGTATCAATTCCAGAGAAGAAAGTTCCCGAGGAAACAAAACACTACAACATGAGCTTTACACCAAATAAAAATCATCCTCACCGGATGAAAATAAAAGATAAGGCAACCCGTAGGTTATCGCCCAGGAAGAACGGACAGACACGCAGGACCAGCCCAACAGGGGTCCGAGACTTCCAAGCTCAAAACTGGAAAAGAATACACAAATAACAAAGACTATAAGAAGATTACTTTATCCCCTTATATCTATGTATGCAAGCCAGTCAAAGAGTAAGACTGAGAATCCCCTTAAGAGTGGGATCCTCCAGCAATGCCAAAAACGTGCCTTGGTAAAACACGAAGGCGCGCCAGTCTATAATGAAAGGCGTAACATACCTCCGCCGGGACAAAAGGAAACACCGGCCCCAAAGGTTGACCCAGAGGCCTCAGGAGCATTAGCTCCCCCGGAAGGCTGAACTGGACCAGGCGATCCCACGCCTGACAAACCCCGGTTAACGAAATACATGCAATATAGTAAGTACACTCCCGGGAGGTACAGATGTGCCAGCGCTAAAGATATGGTAATGCGGAACCGTATCGTAACCTCCGTTGGGAACAGGCCACACTCCCAAGAAGGATAATGTAGTGTTTGGGTTACCTGCATGCGTAGTAAGAGTTGGTGGTAGGGAACTCGTCTTGTGAGAAATAGAATACCTAGAGGTGGATGGCTCAGTGTGGCACCCAATTCCCCGATCCTGAGGAACAGAGCACTCTAAAACGAAATTAGGAACATAACTGATGGGCATGAATTACCGGGGCCAATTCATATTTTTCGCAAGAAGTAGAGTCTAAATCAGAGACATCTGTCTCCAAGAATCCTCCATAACTGGGACACTGCCACCTCCAGAGAACCAAACACCAGCGGACCAGGATTTCTTCGTTGTCATGCGGTCAGGAAAGCGGAAATGGAGTCACAAGGTAAACCGTGCAGTCCATGCAAAAGCGCGCCTAACCGAAAAGGCTGCGTCACTAGACATAGCCCATTATGTTCCAAAACAGCCATGAGCCGAAGCAACACTACACAGTAGAAGACAGAATCACATAACTAACATGATTATAAAACCCCCTGTTCAATAACCCCCCTCAGGAGATATTAACCCTTGATTCCTAAATACAAAAAGAAGCCTCACTGAGACCCTATTTTAAAGTTATCCTTGAAAGGTTGTAGACCCTCTCGGATAAACAGTTGAAATTACAATACATCCATGATGAAAGTAAAATGAAACCATCTTACCGGAATCTACGCCGTGGAACAGGAACACGGCCCTTCAAGTGTGACAGATAGTAGCATGGATTCTGCCATGGAATTGAGAGAAAAAAGCAGGCAGCGAAAATCTTCAACGCTGATTGCTTGTGGAGCTGTTAATATGAGTCGGGATAGTTTCGCAAAAAGACTCTCCCTGCATCTCCGAACTAACTTTAACTCATGCTCTGAGAGGCTGACAGGACTACTTAAAACTCCAGTCCCATGCCGAAGAGTACTACCCTCAATAAGAGACTATCGAAAACTTCTGACACTTCTCTGCCAACCTTCTGGGATGAAAGGCAAAGAATGACTGGGGGATGAGGGAAGTGGGAGGAGTATTTAAGCCTTCGTCTTTGCCTCCACCTGGTGGCCAGGTTCTGAATTCCCAAAAGTAATAAATGCAGCTGTGGACTCTTCATTTATGAAGAAAAAACCTACTACTCATTTGAAGTTCAGACTAAGTGCTATTACACTGTCTTATAATCATGCATTTGGTGATTATGCAAATCTACTTTATTTAATGGTAATTTAAGCTTACACTTACAGGAAAAATGGGGAGACTTGTTTGGCCTATACTTCTTCTCTGCCATCAAAATCTATGTTTCTATGAAAACACAATAAAAAGGGCCCCATATATCAAGCTGCAAAAGCTACTTAAAGGGATATTAAACACTTTCAGATGGTAATAAAAAATGATAAACTGACAAGAATTTCAACTGCACAGATTGCTACTTATTTAAGCCTAACATCTACTGAATCTAAGCCTATTTCTCATTTACTTTCATGTATGTCCCTTTAAAACCCTCTGTCTTTGCTGGATTTATTACACTGTTTTTAACTCCTGGATGTCCCTTTTAAAACCCTCTGTCTTTGCTGGATTTATTACACTGTTTTTAATTCCTGGTATGTCCCTTTAAAACCCTCTGTCTGCTGGATTTATTACACTGTTTTTAACTCTTGTGAACCAACTGTCTACTCCTATAATCTGCGTTTTCCTGTCCCCAGCATGTGCATCTCTTTATTATCAAACTTTGCTTAATTAATTAATTAATTAATTAATCCCCACCCAATTTCCTTTCTTGAATCTATCCCTCTGATCTTGTAGCAATTCTTAGTCTTCTCACATGGGTGTAACTTATCTCCCTGTCTCCAATCAATTAAACTCAGCTGTCTGCTGTAGCCTTATACATTTAAGACCAGTTAGGGGAGAGCGTTTGCTGGGGCCTGAGCGTTTGCAGTATTCCATCTCTCTAAGCTCCCATCTGTCTAAGTGACCATCTTTAAGTGGCAGCGCTGAGAATTAAACACGATTCGAAGAAGATTTGAGGCAAGCTAAATATATTCATGCAAAAAAATCTTTTGCACTTAACATTCTGCTATGTTTTCAGAATTGCTTTTCCTTTTAACAGTCTCATGCTTATTCCACAGGCATGCTCACATGCTCATACCTTACCCTTCTCCACATGCAGTTTATATAGGCCCCTCTCTCCTTTCTTCTCCATACCTTAGCTCTCATGAACTACTTTCTATTTTAAAATCTATATCAACAAACTGCACCACCTCACAGAAATACCCCCACTGCTATAAACCTCATTCTCACCTACTCTTACTTTCCATCTTGCTGCTATTGGCATCAGGTAACATCTCTCCAAATCCTGGGCCCACCCTCATTCCCACCATTACCCAATCACGAATTTCTTATAGATACTTTAATAAAAGCAACACACATAACCTCATTTAAATCCAATGCATCCCACACGCACACATTTCTTTCACCTGCGCACTATGGAACTCTCGCTCTATCTGCAACAAACTTACAGCCATTCATGACCTGTTAATATCAAATGCTTTCACCCTTTTAGCAATTACAGAAACCTGGCTATCTCCTACTGACACTGTTTCCATTGCTGCTCTCACACATGGTGGTCTTCACTTTAGCCATACCCCTAGGCCAGGTGAGAAACGTGGCGGCGGTGTTGGCATCCTGCTCTACCCCTCCTGCACTTATCAATACCCAGTGGCGTCACTAGGGGGGGGCGGGCCGCACCCGGGTGACACCCTCCAGGGGGTGACACCAAAAAAAAAAAAAAATTTTTTTTTTTTTTTTTTTTTTTTAAATTTTATTGAAATTCAAAGAAATACAATGTTGAGATGCATAGATTTTTTTTTTATTAGAGGGGCTGGCATTTGGGAGCATTGGTGGGACTGGGGAAGTTGTAGACACACAATTGTTTGCCCCTTGAGCCAGTGCTGCAATTTCAACAAATAGTTTTCCCGGCTGCTTTTGCTTGTTTGTACTTTGCTTCTCCCCTGCCCAATTTCGCTATGAATGTTGTGGGCATGCCGTGGGGCTTGCAAAGCTGCGCTGCTAGCCTAAACCTGCCTGCCTATCTGTGCTCACTGCTCAGTGACATGTGGAGCAGTGGAGTCACTCACTGCTGTGCTGTCTCTCTAAACGGAAACTGGCAAATCATGAGGGGATGCCTGGCACCTGACCGCATGACTGTTTGACACTGTCTTTAAAGTGAAGGAGCCACGTATGATGCCCACCAGACCATTACGGTTACGGTACACTAAGTGCACACTGAACAGGTAGGAGGGCGGGTGGGGGTCTGGGGGTGGGCAGAGTGCAGAGGTGATTGGCCATAAGAAGCGGTAGGCACGCAGCCCGGGGCTGTGCACTGACAGACTTGGAACAGAGTCAGAGAGCAGAATTTTCATAGTTTGCGCCTAAACCTTTTCCTTAGTGATTTATTTTTAGAGTGCTCTGTTTATTTTTCATTTGATGTTCTGCTGAGCCAGGGAGCAGCTCTAGGCATGAGCTTCATAATTAATGCAGTGCAGTTTACATATTTTGTAAGTGTGTGTCTGAGTTTTTGTGTGTGTGTCTGAGTGTGTTTCCGAGTGTTTGTGTGTGCATCTGAGTATGTTTTTAAGTGTGTCTGAGTGTTTGTATGTGTGTGTGCCTGTGTTTTTGTGTGTGTCTGCTTTCCGGGGGGGGTGACACCATAACTTACCGCACCGGGTGACACCAACCCTAGTGACGCCACTGTCAATACCTACCTCCAATCCCATCTCTCTCCTCCTCCTTTGAAGTCCACTGTATTCGCCTGTTCTCCCCCCTCTCCATCAAAGTGGCAGTCATCTATTGCGCTCCTGGACCAACCTCTCAATTCTTTGACAACTTCGCCGCCTGGCTTACTCACTTTCTCTCTTCAAATATACCAACCCTAATTCTTGGGGACTTCAACATTCCCATTGACAACCCATCTGCCCCTGCTGCCTCTAAACTTCTTTCACTCACATCCTCCTTCGGTCTCTCACAATCCACCCAATTCCCGACTCACCGTGATGGACATTCCATCAACCTTTTCCTCTAATTCCATTCTGAAATTGTGAGCTTTTCAGTTCCTCTTAGAAATAGAAGTGCAGAACACTGTTGTATTCCACACAGCCATTGGTTACACACTCTAGTGATCTATTTATAAATGTTTGTCACTATTTAAACAAGTAATTAAACTTTAAAAATACATTTTCATGTTATTATCAGACTAATCTTTTATTTGCATCATTCTATCTAGCATTTCTTTAGTGTTTAATGTCCCTTTAACATCTCTGTAACCTAAAATGTGGCAGAGTGAAATTATCCCGAACCAAATTAATGACAGCCCGTTTGTGTGCGTTAGAGCAAAGGGGCAGCATTGCATAAGCAGCTGACAGCGAGGAAGGAGGACAGGATTGCGGTAGCGGGGTCCAAAGTATTTTTCAGACACATAACCCTTTAATCTGATTCTTAATATACAGTTTCTGTACTAAATTAAGTTATGATATTACTAAATAGGACAAATACAAGCAGACTGAAATAAAGTAAGGACAAGAACAATGCACAACAAAGCAAGATATTGTCTAGGCCTGTGTTTCTGAACTTTAGTCCTCAAGTGCCCTTTAAAGGGACAGTAAAAACCTTATGCATTGTTTTGCCGTTATTTGCTAAAGCCTATTAGGGAAATATATTAGGGAAATATATTAGGGAAATATATGTATCGGGGATAGCATTGAGAAGCCTGCAGGGACCATTTCCAACTTTAAAAATTAAAAGTGACAGTCTACATCAGAATTGTTATTGTTTAAAAATAGTAAATCCATTTATTACCCATTCCCTAGTTTTGAACAACCAACACTGTTATAAAAATACACTTTTTACCTCTGTAATTATCTTGTATTTAAGCCTCTGCAAACTGCCCCCTTATTTATGTTATTTTGACAGACATCCATTTTAGCCTATCACAGAGCTGGCTCACCTGAGCACAGTGTTATCTATATGACACACATGAACTAACACCCTTTAGTGGTGAAAAACTGTCAAAATTCCCTGAGAGAAGAGGTGGCCTTCAAGGGCATTGAAATTAGCATATTAACCTCCTAGGTTTAGCTTTCAACTATGAATACCAAGAGAACAAAGCAAAATTGGTGATAAAAGTAAATTGGAAAATTGTTTAAAATTACATTTTCTACATGAATCATGAAAGTTTATTTTGGACTAGACTGTCCCTTTAAAGTATCTTGGCTAGTTGTTTTATATTGCATAACTAAACATATTATATTAAAAAAACAAAAGGGTTTTATTGTCCCTATAAAACTGCTGGACAAAACCTCAACAGATCGCTTACTACTCACCATGTTATGTTTTCTTTTTTTATATTTTATTTATTTCCAACAGTGGGTACAGTTACACAATGTAGGTTTTGTTCCACCCCGCAGTGTGGTTAAAGTAGATTATTAAAACAGGGAGATGCATCAGTAAGGATATTTAAAAAATTTGATAATGCCAATACGTTTAGACATCTCAGCACAGTGTTATAAATGAGAATAAAAAATATTGGATACAGTTTGTGTACTCACTATTGGGCTTTTCTAGTTATAACCAAAACTAAACTAAACAAAACCCTAAACACCTATATAACCTAGAAAAAACTAAAATAAAACATAATTTATGCTTACCTGATAAATGTATTTCTCTTGTGATGTATCAAGTCCACGGATTAATCCATACTTGTGGGATATTCTCCTTCCCTACAGGAAGTGGCAAAGAGAGCACCCACAGCAGAGCTGTCTATATAGCTCCTCGCTTAGCTCCACCCCCCAGTCATTCGACCGAAGGCTAGGAAGAAAAAGGAGAAACTATAGGGTGCAGTGGTGACTGAAGTTTTTTTAAAAAAAATATATTGCCTGTCTTAATAAACAGGGCGGGCCGTGCACTCGATATATCACAAGAGAAATAAATTTATCAGGTAAGCATAAATTATTTTTTCTCTTGTAAGATGTATCAAGTCCACGGATTCATCCATACTTGTGGGACACCAATACCAAAGCTTTAGGACACGGATGAAGGGAGGGACAAGACAGGGACCTTAAACAGAAGGCACCACTGCTTGTTCTCCCAAAAATAGCCTCCGAAGAACCAAAAGTATCGAATTTGTAAAATTTGGAAAAAGTATGAAGCGAAGACCAAGTCGCCGCCTTACAAATCTGTTCAACAAAAGCCTCATTTTTAAAAGCCCATATGGAAGCCACTGCTCTAGTAGAATGAGCAGTAATTCTTTCAGGAGGCTGCTGTCCAGCAGTCTCATAAGCCAAACGGATGATACTTTTCAGCCAAAAGGAAAGAGAGGTAGCCGTAGCCTTTTGACCTCTCCGTTTACCAGAATAAACAACAAACAATGAAGATGTTTGACGGAAATCTTTAGTTGCTTGTAAGTAGAACTTTAAAGCACAAACCACATCAAGATTGTGCAACAGACGTTCCTTCTTTGAGCAAGGATTAGGACACAGAGAAGGAACAACAATCTCCTGATTGATATTCCTATTAGAAACAACCTTAGGAAGAAACCCAGGTTTGGTATGCAAAACCACCTTATCTGCATGGAAAACAAGGTAAGGTGAATCAAGCTGTAAAGCAGATAACTAGAAAACTCTTCGAGCCGAAGAGCTAGCTACTAAAAACAAAACTTTCCAAGATAGAAGCTTAATATCTATGGAATGCATAGGTTCAAACGGAACCCCTTGAAGAACTTTAAGAACTAAGTTTAGGCTCCATGGTGGAGCAACAGGTTTAAATACAGGCTTGATCCTGACCAAGGCCTGACTAAATGCTTGAATGTCTGGGACATCTGCCAAACGTTTGTGTAAAAGAATAGACAAAGCAGATATTTGTCCTTTTAACGAACTAGCTGATAATCCCTTCTCGAATCCTTCTTGGAGAAAAGACAATATTCTAGGAATCCTAATCTTACTCCATGAGTAACCCTTGGATTCACACCAATAAAAATATTTGCGCCAAATCTTATGATAAATCTTCCTGGTGACAGGCTTTCTAGCTTGAATCAGGGTATCAATGACCGACTCAGAGAATCCACGCTTTGATAGAATCAGGCATTCAATCTCCAAGCAGTCAGACGCCGATAAATTAGATATGGATGCGTGAATGGACCTTGGATTAGAAGGTCCTGCCTCATTGGCAGAGACCACGGTGGAACTGATGACATGTCCACTAGGTCTGCATACCAAGTCCTGCGTGGCCACGCAGGTGCTATCGGAATCACCGAAGCCCTCTCCTGCTTGATTCTGGCAACCAGACGTGGGAGGAGAGGAAACGGTGGAAATACATAGGGCAGATTGAAGGACCAGGGCACTGCTAGAGCATCTATCAGTACCGCCTGGGGATCCCGGGACATGGACCAGTAACGAGGAAGTTTGGCATTCTGTCGGGACAACATCAGATCCAATTCTGGTGTGCCCCATAGCTGAGTCAGCTGGGCAAATACCTCCGGATGGAGCTCCCACTCCCCCGGATGAAAAGTCTGACGACTTAGGAAATCCGCCTCCCAGTTCTCTACTCCTGGGATATGGATTGCTGAGAGATGGCAAGAGTAATCCTCCGCCCATCGGATTATTTTGGTTACCTCCATCATCGCTACAGAACTCTGTGTTCCTCCTTGATGACTGATATAAGCTACAGCCGTGATGTTGTCGGACTGAAATCTGATGAATTTGGCCGCAGCAAGCTGAGGCCACGCCTGAAGCGCATTGAATATCGCTCTCAATTCTGGAATGTTTATCGGGAGGAGAGTTTCCTCCTGAGACCATAAGCCCTGTGCTTTCAGGGAGTTCCAGACTGCACCCCAGCCTAGTAGGCTGGCATCTGTCGTTACTATGAGCCACTCTGGCCTGAGGAAACACATTCCCTGAGACAGGTGGTCCTGAGACAACCACCAGAGAAGAGAATCTCTGGTCTCCTGGTCCAGATTTATTAGAGGAGATAAATCTGCATAATCCCCATTCCACTGTTTGAGCATGCATAGTTGCAGTGGTCTGAGGTGTAGGCGTGCAAAAGGAACTATGTCCATTGCCGCTACCATAAGTCCGATTACCACCATGCACTGAGCCACTGATGGCCGAGGAATGGAATGAAGAGCTAAGCAAGTGGTTAAGAGTTTTGATTTTCTGACCTCCGTCAGAAATATTTTCATTTCTACCGAGTCTATAAGAGTCCCTAGGAAGGAAACTCTTGTGAAAGGGAAGAGAGAACTCTTTTATGTTCACCTTCCACCCGTGAGATCTCAGAAAAGCCAACACGATGTCCGTGTGAGACTTGGCTAGTTGGAAAGTCGACGCCTGAATTAAGATGTCGTCTAGATAAGGCGCCACTGCTATGCCCCGCGGCCTTAGCACTTTTGTGAAAATTCTGGGAGCTGTGGCCAACCCGAAGGGAAGGGCCACAAACTGGAAATGCCTGTCCAGAAAGGCAAATCTGAGGAATTGATGATGATCTCTGTGAATAGGGATGTGTAGATACGCATCCTGAAAGTCCACAGTAGTCATATATTGACCCTCCTGGATCACTGGTAGAATGGTCCGAATAGTCTCCCATCTTGAATGACGGTACTCTTTTTGAATTTGTTTAGAATTTTGAGATCCAATATTGGTCTGAAAGTTCCCTCTTTTTTGGGAACCACAAACAGGTTTGAGTAAAACCCTAGCCCTTGTTCCTCTTTTGGAACTGGGCAGATCACTCCCATGGTATGTAGGTCTTCTAAGAACTCCTCTCTCTTTGTCTGGTTTGCAGACAACTGAGAAATCTCCCCCTTGGGGCGGAGTCTTTGAAATCCAGAAGATATCCCTGGGACACAATTTCTAAAGCCCAGGAATCGTGAACATCTCTTGCCCAAGCCTGAGCGAAGAGAGTCTGCCCCCTACTAGATCCGGTCCCAGATCGGGGGCTACCCCTTCATGCTGTCTTGGTGGCAGCTGCAGGCTTTTTGGCCTGTTTACCCTTGTTCCAAGCCTGGTTAGGTCTCCAGACTGACTTGGATTGGGCAAAATTCCCCTCTTGCTTTGCAGCAGAGGAAGCTGAAGCGGGATCACCCTTGAAGTTCCGAAAGGAACGAAAATTATTTTGTTTGGTCCTCATTTTATTTGTTTTATCCTGAGGGAGGGCATGGCCTTTCCCTCCAGTGATGTCTGAAATAATCTCTTTCAGTTCAGGCCCGAATAGGGTCTTTCCTTTGAAAGGGATGTTCAAAAGTTTAGATTTTGATGACACATCCGTAGACCAGGACTTAAGCCATAACGCTCTGCGTGCTAAAATGGCAAAACCTGAATTCTTTGCCGCTAATTTAGCCAGTTGGAAAGCGGCACCTGTAATGAAAGAATTAGCCAACTTAAGGGCCTTAATTCTGTCCATAATCTCCTCTAATGGAGTCTCCATCTGAAGAGCCTCTTCTAGAGCCTCGAACCAGAAAGCAGCTGCAGTAGTTAAAGGAACAATGCACGCAATAGGTTGGAGAAGAAAACCTTGATGAACAAAAATTTTCTTCAGGAGACCCTCTAATTTTTTATCCATAGGATCTTTGAAAGCACAACTATCTTCGATAGGTATAGTTGTACGCTTAGCCAGAGTAGAAATAGCTCCCTCCACCTTAGGAACTGTCTGCCCCGAGTCCCGCATGGTGTCAGATATGGGAAACATTTTCTTAAAAACAGGAGGGGGAGCGAACGGAATACCTGGTCTATCCCACTCCTTAGTAACAATATTCACAATCCTCTTAGGGACTGGAAAAACATCAGTGTAAACAGGAATCTCTAAGTAGTTGTCCATTTTACAATTTCTCTGGGACCACTATAGGGTCACAATCATCTAGAGTCGCTAATACCTCCCTGAGCAATAAGCGGAGGTGTTCAAGCTTAAATTTAAAGGCCGTCCTATCAGAATCTGTCTGAGGGAGCGTCTTTCCTGAATCAGAAATTTCTCCCTCAGATAACAAATCCCTTATCCCTATCTCAGAACATTGTGAGGGTATATCAGATACGGCTACTAAAGCGTCAGACGCTCAGCATTTGTTCTTAACCCAGAGCTGTCACGCTTTCCTTGCAAACCAGGCAGTTTAGATAAAACCTCAGTGAGGGTTGTATTCATAACTGTGGCCGTGTCTTGTAAAGTAAATGAATTCGACGCACTAGAGGTACTTGGCGTCACTTGTGCGGGCATTACTGGTTGTGACACTTGGGGAGAGCTAGATGGCAAACCCTCATTCCCTTCTGTTTGAGAATCATCTATGGCATTATTTTTAAGTGCTAAAATATGCTCTTTATAATTTATAGACATATCAGTGCAAGTGGGACACATTCTAAGAGGGTGTAACGGTACCAACCGGATACCAAGGGTTAACACCAGGGAACAATGTCCTGCATAGGGAATCAGCAGTTCACAACCCAGCCAGTTTTCAGGTTTTAAACAGAATAACACTTTATTTGAAGGCAGCATACAGATTTATACAGGTTTTTGACCCCCCCCCCCCCCCAGATGGGGGTGGAAAGAATGTTGTACATTAGATAAAAGGGAGAAGCGCCCTTGACATGATACAATAGGATTATATTACTTAAACACTTCAACCACAGGACACTCTTGACTCTCCTTATCACTTAGGCGTTTCTCTCTGGGGGTGATCAAACAATAGAATGCTAAGCATTAATTAGATTGTAGCTGGAGCCAGCCACTTGTGGTTAGAAAATAAAGTTAACACTTTCAGTCCTGACCGAAGGGTCTGTCACAGACAACCTTTCTTACGTTATAGTCCAGAAGTGGCTAGGTTTGCCACAATGCTCCCCCAGAACCAAGCCGGCATACACAGTCTGATCCCAACGGATCGGCTTGGGGATGTCCGGGGCAACAACTTTCGGCTCAAGTAAGCTACGGGGTGTTCTCCGCCATCTGCTCCAACTTGGCTCAGTACTGCCCCCACCCCAAACATGGAAGCGTCTCTTCCCGGAGGGACTGGGCTTGGGTAGTCACAGGGTTAACATTAGCGGGATCCATGGGAGCATAGGCAGAAACAAGGGGGGCCAAGTCATTTCCAAGGAGAACATCAGCAGGTAAGTCCTTCTTGACCCCCACATTCACAAGTCTAGCGCCCACTCCCCAATCCAAATGTACCCTGGCAACAGGTAGGCGGAACACAGTGCCCCCTGCTACCCTCACAGCCACAGTGTCTCCAGTGTACTGTTTCTCAGACACCAAGTTCTCTTGAAGCAAGGTCATGGTAGCACCAGTATCCCGTAGACAACTGACCTCCTTCCCATTCACTTTAACCCGTTGCCGGTTATTCCGGTGGGCAGCTTGCACGGGGTCTGCTTCATGTAGGCTGCCCCAGCATTCTGGCGCCTCTACGTAGCGGGCCACAGGCTGAGGATTATGTGGGATTCCGCCAGCGGGTCTTCTCCAGGACTGTGCTTGATTCGCTGCATTTAGGGGACACTCTGGTCTTTTGTGCCCTAGTTGCTTACATCCAAAGCACCGAATAGGTTGTGAGTAGCCCCGCGAATTGAACCGGGCTCTCTGAGGGTAGTTCGTGGCCGGAGGCCGTGTGGTATAGCGGTGCGCCGGGGGTTGGTAACTGGCAGCTGCTGGGGTGACTGGGGGTCTGTACTCCACTCTAGCAGTGGGCAATCGGTATACTGCTCCCCCTGCCCCTCGTACTGCCACGGATCCGCCAGTGGGTGCTGTATCCGGCACCAAATGGGGAGCTATCAGGGTTAAAGTAGCTCCCGAATCCCGAAGTCCCTGGACCGACATCACCTCATGCAGAATTCCCAGGGGTTCCTCGGCTTGGGTGCTCAACACCTCATGAGCGGCTGGCTCCGTTTGGTAATGGTGAGCAGCCGCCCTTGGGGCCAGGTTCTGTCTGACCTGGTTCCAAGCTTGTCTGCTCCGATTTTGGGTGCACTCACGTGCCATATGTCCCCACTGCTTGCAGGTGTGGCATTGTATATTAGCCCGTCCGTTGTTAGGCTGTAGTCCATGGTGCCTCCTGGCATCAAAATGCTGGTCTGCTAATCTGGCTGCTTCGGTTAAGGTGAGGGGTTTTCGATCTCTCACCCATTCTTGGGCTTCTGGGGACAAGCCGTTAAAGAATTGCTCCAACAGCATCAGTTGTCGCAATTCTTCCATGGTGGTAGCTTGGCTGGCCTGTATCCACCCCTGAGATGCTTGATCCAGCTTGTGGGCCCACTCTGCATGGGAATCTCTTTCTGGCTTGCGCAGGCCTCTAAACTTGCGCCGGTATGCCTCTGAGGTAATGGCATATCTTTCCAAGATCGCTCTCTTCACTTTAGCGTAATCCTTGCTGTCCTCCCTGGGTACAGCGCGATACGCTTCCGCTGCCCTACCGGCTAGCTTGCCTGCTAGCACCGGCACCCATACGGACTGCTCCAAATCATGTAACTCGCACAGTCTCTCAAAATCCTGTAAATACCCATCAATCTCATCCTTCTCCTCACAAAACATTTTAAATGCATGGTATGGGATTTTGGGTCTTACTGGGTTGCTGAGTGCGTCCAAAATGGATTCTGCTCGGGAGGATGCATTCCGCGGACTGTGTGCCATCACGTACTCCTGCACATCTGCCATTACCACGGATAGCATATCCCGTGGTACAGGTTGGGGTAAAAATTCCAGCCTGGTCCTCATTTCCCTCTGGTATAGGGTCTCCTCCATGGCTGCTGGAGGCGTAGCGCTGCGAGCTCTGTCTCCCTCCATCAGCTCAGCAATTAATATAGCCTTGGGTTTGCTGCTGCCTATCTTTCCCCTGGCTTCTAGCAGTTCCTTTTACGTTTGTCTCTTTAGCTTAGAATAATCCATCTCCATTCACTTCGGTCCCTGGTACTCCTTCCATCTTAGTCAGTATTGTAGTAATCCCCCTCTTCCTGAGGTTACTGGCTTGTGTAGTTGCTCTTCTGGGCGATAAGGTTCATTCCGTCGCTTGCCACCAATTGTAACGGTACCAACCGGATACCAAGGGTTAACACCAGGGAACAATGTCCTGCATAGGGAATCAGCAGTTCACAACCCAGCCAGTTTTCAGGTTTTAAACAGAATAACACTTTATTTGAAGGCAGCATACAGATTTATACAGGTTTTTGACCCCCCCCCCCCCCAGATGGGGGTGGAAAGAATGTTGTACATTAGATAAAAGGGAGAAGCGCCCTTGACATGATACAATAGGATTATATTACTTAAACACTTCAACCACAGGACACTCTTGACTCTCCTTATCACTTAGGCGTTTCTCTCTGGGGGTGATCAAACAATAGAATGCTAAGCATTAATTAGATTGTAGCTGGAGCCAGCCACTTGTGGTTAGAAAATAAAGTTAACACTTTCAGTCCTGACCGAAGGGTCTGTCACAGACAACCTTTCTTACGTTATAGTCCAGAAGTGGCTAGGTTTGCCACAGAGGGGTTCCACAATGGCTTCTAAACACATTGAACAAGGATTTTCCTTTTTGTCAGACATGTTTAACAGGCTAGTAACGCAACAAGGAAGCTTGGAAAACACTTTATTCAATGAAAAACAACACTTTAAAAAAAACGGTCCTGTGCCTTTAAGAGAAAAAAACATGTACACTTTCTGCAAAGCTGCTTAAAAATGTCACAAATCTTACAAATTTTTTAGAGCATATGTAGTAAGCCTTAGAAAGGTTGCACCACTAGTAAGAATGAGATTAACCCCTTAATTACCAAACCGGATTGACAAAAGTCTAAAAATCCGGAAATATACAGTCAGCACCTTGCCACAGCTCTGCTGTGGAGCCTACCTGCCCTTAGGGGTTGAAATTGGGGGAATAAAGCTTCGTTTTGGCTCCAAAACTGCTTCAGGACCCTCCTGTGTTGAAGCTTGCTATCCAGAAGTATAAACAAATGCGCATCTAAGGTGCGAAATTAGGCCCCGCCCACCTCATACACGATTTCTGAGGAACCTTAAATTAACACCTCAAGTGTCAAAAACATAGCCATGTGGTATAAAAACCTTCCAATATAAGCCAAATGAACCCCTAAATAAAAGTCCCAAAAAAACGTTTTCTCAAATCTATCAAAAACGTCTGTTTTAAACATATAAGTGTCAACCAGCAGTAACTTATGCAAGCTTGTAATACTTCCATAAGTGTTTGATTAAAGCTTACCCTTCCCCTCATGGGGATAAGGTCAGCCCTTTTCTTGAAATACCCTGTCTTTCTAGAAAAATTGACTGAACATACCTCAGTGCAGTAGAGACTGCAAAACCGTTCCTCAGCTGAAGTTTCCTGTACTCCTCAGCCTCTGTGGGAACAGCAATGGATCTTAGTTACCAAATGCTAAGATCATCATCCTCCATGCAGAAATCTTCATCTCTTTTCTGCTTGAGAGTAAATAGTACACACCGGTACCATTTAAAAAACCAAACTCTTGCTTGAAGAAAATAAAAACTAATATTTTGTCACCACAATCTCTTTACCCTGCCATCTTGTTAGAGCCGGCAAAGAGAATGACTGGGGGGTGGAGGTAAGGGAGGAGCTATATAGACAGCTCTGCTGTGGGTGCTCTCTTTGCCACTTCCTTCAAAAAGAGGGAGTGTGACCAAGCATACAGGCAAAGGATACAATAAGTTTGTGTCGCCCAAGAATTTGATATTAATGGTTTTGAATTACTATCAACATGATTGAAATGAGCAAAAGGAGGTGGTTAGCTCTGTTGGTATATAATTTTACACAGGATGGTAATATGTGCTGACCTACTACTGATAGGGTGAATTTAAAATTTTTTGCCTTCTGAGTTAGTTGTGCCATGCTATGGTGCTAATTTAAGCCGTAAACCATATATTAAGCAGCTGTGTAGTAAGAGGTTGTGTACTTTATAACTAGAGTTTGCATGGCAATGCAGATTAAGATTACGTGCAGTGCATTTACCCCCTCAAAGGGATGAACAGGAACATCCCCACATTGTTTACAAGTAGTTACAAGGATTAGAATACTTTAACAAGTTCACTTAAAACAAAACACAAATAAAAACCAACTATACTATATAAAATAACACAAAACAGAACAACCGTTGTCACACTAAGCCTACAATCTACATTTATGCAGTTAACCCAGACTAATCCATGAATATAGCGACCTATTATAATCAGTTGGCATTTAGAGTAAGAAGTATATAATAATAGAATTTAAAGGGCCATAATACCCAAATGTTTAAACACTTGAAAGTGATGCAGTATAGCTGTAAAAAGCTGACTAGAAAATATCTCCTGAACATCTCTATGTAAAAAAGAAAGATATTTTACCTCAAAAGTTCCTCAGTAGCCACCTCCCATTGTAAAGGATTTCTAATCAGCATATCAGTGTGTCTGTCCCGGGACAACTGAAAGGATGAGCATCGTGAACTCTCATATTATTTCACCAATCAGGTAAAGGAAGCTTACTATGAAATCTCATGAGAGTTAAGTCAAATCTCATGAGATCACAGTAATAGTTCATGACCTCAGCACTGCTGATGCTGATTGGCTGCTGTTCATTTCTTCATTTTTTTTAATTTTTTTACCTGCAGCTGGGAGCAGCTGAGTATAACTTTTTACACAGAACTTACTCTGCTGAGCTGAGGAAATTGTGAGGTAAAATATCTTCCTTTTTTACATAGAGATACTCAGGTGTTATTTTCCTGTCAGCTTTTTACAGTTATACTGCATCAGTTTCAAGTGATTTAGCATATGAGTATTATGTCCCTTTAAGTGAATTGCAAGTGGAGCGCTTAGCCCCAGGTGGTGATTCTAGTGAGGGTTAAAAAGGGGTTAAAATGGGGATACGGACAATATTCAAACGTCTAGCACAATAAGTGGTAGGAAGAATGAAAAAATGAAATAAATGTGCATTTTAGGTTTTTTCCCTTTTTAACCCAATTATTTGTGTGTTATCTAAATGTTTTCTGCCACTTTAGAAATAATAATAACACATGCTGTTATAACACATACCCACCTCAAACTTATATATGTCTCTTTTGTGTCTTATTTTAACCTGTGTGCAAGAGCCCAGTCAAACAATACAACCTAAAAATATCTTAAACTACCACAGCAAAGAAACAAAAGGGAAAATGTGCACATTGTAAGGCAAAAAGGTTCCTAGAAAATATGTAGGAGTATTAAAGTAAGACATCCGCTTCTACCGTGTGTTAGAGAATCCTTGTAATCATTTTTGTTTGTTTATTTTTTTACATGGTGGCGGGTATTATATCGTCTCAGCCAAAAGTTATATTTACAGAGTTGTACTCTATAACAGGTCGCCTCATACTCAGCCAATTCCAATAGCACGGTAGGGCATTGGCACCTTTTTCAGGATGGCTATCTGCCAAAGAAAAGGAGGTGGGAAGTAGTATAAGTGGTCTAAGGTGCTTGGCAGGGGATCTGTGTTTTCAATAAGTCTCAAACTAATAGGGAATTCTCAGCAGTGCAAACAAACCTCTCCACCATGCGCAGGTTAGGCGCCGTGGCCCGTATCATGAGTAATGCTGAAAAGGCCTCTGCCTCGCAGGATTGTTGTTTGATTGGGTGCTGGGCCTCCGTGCCACGCTGCACAGCCTGAGGGGGCAGGCGATTGCCGGATCTGATTTCAGGTAAGGATCGATCTTCCATAAGAGGCATTGTAGGTTTCACATGTGTTTCTATAAGTTGCGATATAGAAGGTGAGCCAGGCATCCTCGTGTTAGCAACACATGCGCTCCATGGCTCCGGGTCATAATGGGCAGTTTGCTTAATGCCGTGTTCTTTTCCTGCAATGCTGGGGCTTGTCGTTTTCTGCAATATCTTGCACAGATTATCACAGCTGTGAAGAAGTTTGTCCAGTTTGGGAGAGAGAATCGCGAGCAGTGCCGCAACTATCTCACCCTTGGAATCCATTGCCTCATGGGTGACTGTTTCAGCAATGTGCCAAGTCCGACTCTATATTTAGTTATACTGCCTTCCGGGGTAGAAGAGTTGGCTTTACTTCTATCCGCTATGTGTTCCCAAACAGCTTGCCTGTCAAGGGAGATGCAGATGGCGTTGATAGATGGCTAGTAAGTAGAAATTAAAGGTGAACTTCTACAGAGCTGATGAGACTTGCGACCATATAGGAGAGCCGCCCACCGGAAGTCCATGCTAGGTTTTTTACTGTGCCTGTAGCTATCTTTAGAAGTTATTTTATTTTAACCCCTTAAAGGGATCTCAAACCCAGAATATTGTCTATTGTGATTCAGACAGAGCATACAATTTTATAATTTCCCAATTTACTTCAATTATCAAATTTGCATTGTAACCATGGTATTCTTTGTTGAAGAGACACATAGTAAGGAGTCTGGAGCAGGAAATAGTGCTGTCATCTAGTGATTGTGCACATGGATATCATTTTTGTAAAACTGCTGCCATATAGTGTTCCAGACATATGCATATCCCTTTAAAAGTGGCAATTGGTAAAGGTTCAGATTTTTATGCTGGCCACTAGAAGAATACGGAAGACGGCTGATGCTCACGGCATTCATATTTCTTCTTGTAAAAGTGCAACACACTAGGAGCTGGATTAACAGAGATCTTGTGTTGCACATTCACAAGAAAAAATCTGGTTCCAAAAAGAGACAAATTAAGCAAACCTACCGCTGCCAGATGGCTAGAGACACGTGCACGCTCCTGAGCTCACCTAGGATTAATCTTTTAAAAATGGATACCAAGAGAACTAAGCTAAGTTGATGACAGAAGTACATTTTAAAGTTGTTAAAAATGTCATGCTCTATCTAGTTCATTTAAGTTTAATTGTGACTTTACTGTGCCTTTAAGGTTGCTATTTAAAGTGGTGCTGTAAGGTCAGTACCATAAATAGGATACTGTAATCACTGTAGGCACTTGAGGTTCAGGCACACGGCTGTGTAATGCAGTGCTTGGTATAAATACTCAGAACAATGAGCTTATTTTTAATAGACTCTGCTTACAGCTGCTCATTCATGCACGAAGGCACATAGACCATTTACAACCGTAATCTTTTTTTCACATTTGTACTCATCTGTTCCAGAATATTAAATAACATAATTTATGTCAGAACTTACCTGATAAATTCATTTCTTTCATATTGGCAAGAGTCCATGAGCTAGTGACGTATGGGATATACATTCCTACCAGGAGGGGCAAAGATTCCCAAACCTCAAAATGCCTATAAATACACCCCCCACCACACCCACAATTCAGTTTAACGAATAGCCAAGAAGTGGGGTGATAAGAAAGCAGCAAAAGCATCAACAAGGAATTGAAATAATTGTGGTTTATATAAAAAAAAATCATAACCACCACAAAAAGGGTGGGCCTCATGGACTCTTGCCAATATGAAAGAAATGAATTTATCAGGTAAGTTCTTACATAAATTATGTTTTCTTTCATGTAATTGGCAAGAGTCCATGAGCTAGTGACGTATGGGATAGCAAATACCCAAGATGTGGAACTCCACGCAAGAGTCACTAGAGAGGGAGGGATAAAAATAAAGACAGCCAATTCCGCTGAAAAAAGAATCCACAACCCAAATCAAAAAGTTTTAATCTTATAATGAAAAAAAATGAAATTATAAGCAGAAGAATCAAACAAACAGCTGCCTGAAGAACTTTTCTACCAAAAACTGCTTCTGAAGAAGACATCAAAATGGTAGAATTTAGTAAAAGTATGCAAAGAAGACCAAGTTGCTGCTTTGCAAATCTGATCAACAGAAGCTTCATTCTAAAAAGCTCAGGAAGTAGAAACTGACCTAGTAGAATGAGCCGTAATCCTCTGAGGCGGGAATTTACCCGACTCCACATAAGCATGATGAATCAAAAGTTTTAACCAAGAAGCCAAAGAAATAGCAGAAGCTTTCTGACCTTTCTTAGGACCAGAAAAGATAACAAATAGACTAGAAGTCTTTCTGAAATCTTTAGTAGCTTCAACATAATATTTCAAAGCTCTTACCACATCCAAAGAATGCAAAGATTTTCCCAAAGAATTCTTAGGATTAGGACACAACGAAGGGACAACAATTTCTCTACTAATGTTGTTGGAATTCACAACCTTAGGTAAAAATTTAAATGAAGTCCGCAAAACCGCCTTATCCTGATGAAAAATCAGAAAAGGAGATTCACAAGAAAGAGCAGATAATTCAGAAACTCTTCTAGCAGAAGAGATAGCCAAAAGAAACAATACTTTCCAAGAAAGTAACTTAATATCCAGAGAATGCATAGGCTCAAACAGAGGAGCCTGTAAAGCTCTCAAAACCAAATTAAGACTCCAAGGAGGAGAGATTGACTTAATGACAGGCTTGATACGAACCAAAGCCTGTACAAAACAACGAATGTCAGGAAGATTAGCAATTTTTCTGTGAAACAGAACAGAAAGCGCAGAGATTTGTCCTTTCAAGGAACTTGCAGACAAACCCTTATCCAAACCATCCTGAAGAAACTGTAAAATTCTAGGAATTCTAAAAGAATGCCAAGAGAACTTATGAGAGGAACACCATGAAATGTAAGTCTTCCAAACTCAGTAAATAAATCTTCCTAGACACAGATTTACGAGCCTGCAACATAGTATTGATCACTGAGTCAGAGAAACCTCTATGACTAAGCACTAAGTATTCAATCTCCATACCTTCAAATTTAATGATTTGAGATCCTGATGGAAAAACTGACCTTGAGATAGAAGGTCTGACCTTAACGGAAGTGGCCAAGGTTGGCGACTGGACATCCGAACAAGATCCGCATACCAAAACCTGTGTGGCCATGCTGCAGCCACCAGCAGTACAAACGAACGTTCCATTATGATTTTGGAAATCACTCTTGGAAGAAGAACTAGAGGCGGAAAGATATAAGCAGGTTGATAATTCCAAGGTAGTGACAACGCATCCACTGCTTCCGCCTGAGGATCCCTGGATCTGGACAGATACCTGGGAAGTTTCCTGTTTAGATGAGAAGCCATCAGATCTATTTCTGGAAACCCCCAATATCTGAACAATCTGAAGAAACACATCTGGGTGAAGAGACCATTCTCCCGGATGTAAAGTCTGGCGACTGAGATAATCCGCTTCCCAATTGTCTATACCTGGGATATGAACCGCAGAGATTAGACAGGAGCTGGATTCCGCCCATGCAAGTATCCGAGATACTTCTTTCATAGCCTGAGGACTGAGAGTCCCACCTTGATGATTGACATACGCCACGGTCGTGACATTGTCTGTCTGAAAACAAATAAACTATTCTCTCTTCAGAAGAGGCCAGAACTGAAGAGCTCTGAAAATCGCACGGAGTTCCAAAATATTGATTGGTAATCTCGCCTCTTGAGATTTCCAAACCCCCTGCGCTGTCAGAGATCCCCAGACAGCTCCCCAACCTGAATGCCTCGCATCTGTTGAAATCACAGTCCAGGTTGGACGAAGAAAAGAGGCCCCTTGAACTAAACGCTGGTGATTTAACCACCACGTCAGAGTGTGTTGAACATTGGGATTTAAGGATATTAATTGTGATATCTTTGTATAATCCAGGCACCATTGATTCAGCATGCAAAGCTGAAGAGGTCTCATGTGAAAACGAGCAAAGGGGATTGCGTCCGATGCTGCAGTCATGAGACCTAAAACTTCCATGCACATAGTTACTGAAGGGAATTATTGAGACTGAAGGTTCCGACAAGCTGAAACCAATTTCAGACGTCTTTTGTCTGTTAGAGACAAAGTCATGGATACTGAATCTATTTGGAATCCTAAAAAGGTTACCCTTGTCTGAGGAATCAAGGAACTTTTTGGTAAATTGATCCTCCAACCATGTTCTTGAAGAAACACCACAAGTTGATTCGTGTGAGATTCTGCAGAATGTAAAGACTGAGCAAGTACCAAGATATCGTCCAAATAAGGAAACACTGCAATACCCTGCTCTCTGATTACAGAGAGAAGAGCACCGAGAACCTTTGAGAAGATCCTTGGAGCTGTTGCTAGGCCAAAAGGAAGAGCAACAAATTGGCAATGCTTGTCTAGAAAAGAGAATCTCAGGAACTGAAAGTGATCTGGATGAATTGTAATATGAAGATAAGCATCCTGTACATCTATTGTGGACATATAATGCCCTTGCAGAACAAAAGGCAGAATAGTCCTTATAGTCACCATCTTGAATGTTGGTATTCTTACATAACGATTCAAAATTTTTAGATCCAGAACTGGTCTGAAAGAATTCTCTTTCTTTGGTACAATGAGCAGATTTGAATAAAACCCCAGACCCCGTTCCAGATATGGAACTGGCACAATTACCCCAGAAGACTCCAGGTCTGAAACACACTTCAGGAAAGCCTGAGCCTTTACTGGGTTCACTGGAATGCGTGAGAGAAAGAACCTTCTCACAGGCGGTCTTACCTTGAAACCTATTCTGTACCCTTGAGAAACAATGTTCTGAATCCAATGATTTTGGACTGAATTGATCCAAACATCTTTGAAAAATTGTAGCCTGCCCCCTACCAGCTGTGCTGGAATGAGGGCCGCACCTTCATGCGGACTTGGGGGCTGGTTTTGATTTTCAAAAAGGCTTGGATTTATTCCAGACTGGAGAAGGCTTCCAATTGGAAGCCGTTCCTTTAGGGGAAGGGTCAGGCTTCTGTTCCTTATTCTGACGAAAGGAACGAAAACGGTTAGCAGCCCTAAATTTACCCTTAGATTTTTTATCCTGAGGCAAAAAAGCTCCCTTCCCCCCAGTGACAGTTGAAATTATAGAATCCAACTGAGAACCAAATAATTTATTACCTTGGAAAGAAAGAGATAGCAACGTTGACTTAGAAGTCATATCTGCATTACAAGATTTAAGCCATAAAGCTCTTCTAGCTAAAATAGCTAAAGACATATACCTGACATCAATTCTAATGATTTCAAAAATGGCATCACAAATGAAATTATTAGCATGTTGAAGAAGCTTAACAATGCTATACACATTATTATCTGGTACTTGTTGCGCTAAAGCCTCCAACCAAAATGTTGAAGCTGCAGCAACATCAGCCAAATAAATAGCAGGCCTAAGAAGATTACCTGAACATAATAAGCATT
Organism: Bombina bombina; assembly: GCF_027579735.1. Classification (NCBI taxonomy): domain Eukaryota; kingdom Metazoa; phylum Chordata; class Amphibia; order Anura; family Bombinatoridae; genus Bombina; species Bombina bombina. The sequence goes on along the minus strand of NC_069505.1, from coordinate 208,878,619 downwards.
CCTTTGAAAAGATTCAAGCTTCCTATCTAAAGGATCTTTAAAAGAAGTACTATCTGCCGTAGGAATAGTAGTACGTTTATCAAGAGTAGAAATAGCCCCATCAACTTTGGGGATTTTTTCCCAAAACTCCAATCTATCAGCCGGCAAAGGGTACAGTCTCTTAAACCTTAAAGAAGGAGTAAATGAAGTACCCAAACTATTCCATTCTCTAGAAATTACATCTGAAATAGCATCAGGAACTGGAAAAACCTCTGGAATAACTACATGAGGTTTAAAAACCGAATTTAAACATTTACTGGTTTTAATATCAAGAGGACTAGACTCCTCCATATCTAATGCAATCAACACCTCTTTAAGTAAAGAACGAATAAACTCCATCTTAAATAAATATTAAGATTTGTCAGTGTCAATATCTGAGGCAGAATCTTCTGAACCAGATAGATCCTCATCAGAGATAGATAAATCAGAATGTTGGCGGTCATTTAAAAATTCATCTAATTTATGAGAAGTTTTAAAAGACCTTTTACGTTTATTAGAAGGTGGTATAACAGACAGGGCCTTCTGAATAGAATTAGAAACAAATTCTCTTACATTAACAGGAATATCCTGAACATTAGATGTTGAAGGAACAACAAACAGGTAATGGACTACTATTAATGGAAATATTGTCTGCTTTTGAAAGTTTATCATGACAACTAACACAAACTACAGCCGGAGGAACAGTTACCACAAGTTTACAACAAATGCACTTAGATTTGGTAGAACCGACATCAGGCAGCAGCTTTCCAGAAGTAGATTCTGATACAGGGTCAGATTGCGACATTTTGCAATATGTAATAGAAAAAACAACATATAAAGCAAAATTATCAAATTCTTTAAATGACAGTTTCAGGAATGGGAAAAAATGCAAACAGAATAAGCCTCTGGAAAACAGAAGCAAAAAGAAACAATGACTTAAATAATGTCAAAAAAACTGGCGCTAAGAATGACGCCCACAATTGACAATTTTGTTGGCGCCAAAAATGCCTGCAACAAACACGAGCGTCATAGATGACGCAACTACGTGAAAACTCTCAGCGTCAACTACGACGCCGGAAATGACGTCATTAACGTCAACAAACAGCCTAACAGCCAGCAACTTAGAAAGAAAAATCAATTTGAAGAATCTTCAGGTAAGGAAAATATTTACTCATATGCATTTCCCAAAAATGAAACTGTCTGTAAGAAGGAAATATACTGATTAACCTGAATCATGGCAAATATAAGTATAAAACATATTTAGAACTTTACATATAAAGTGCCAAACCATAGCTGAGAGTGTCATAAATAAAATAAGACATACTTACCAAAAGACACTCATCTACATATAGTAGATAGCCAAACCAGTACTGAAACGAGAATCAGCAGACGAAATGGTATATAAAAGTATATCGTCGATCTGAAAAGGGAGGTAGGAGAAGAATCTCTTCGACCGATAACAGAGAACCTATGAAATAGATCCCCGATAGGATGACCATAGCATTCAATAGGCAATGCTCCCTTCACATCCATCTGTCATTCACTGCACTCAGAGGAAAACCGAGCTTCAGCCTGCTGCGAAGCGCATATCAACGTAGAAATCTAGCACAAACTTACTTCACCACCTCCATAGGAGGCAAAGTTTGTAAAACTGAATTGTGGGTGTGGTGGGGGTGTATTTATAGGCATTTTAAGGTTTGGGAAACTTTGCCCCTCCTGGTAGGAATGTATATCCCATACGTCACTAGCTCATGGACTCTTGCCAATTACATGAAAGAAATACATAATTACTCCAATGAGACTGAAACAAAATGCAGCAAGACTAGGCACACATCCTCTGGAAGTTTTGGGGACTACTTTGATAAAATATGTTTTTGCTTTCAGAAGAAATAAAGAGCTAAACCATAACTTTAGATCTAGAGTCAGAGGAAGCACAAGTAAATCCTTTGACTACCCACTGTGACATCACATCCCCTGGAAAAAAAAATGCAATGCAAACGTTATCTTGATATTTAGATATTTTGTTTTAGTTATGATAAAACATTTATTAGTTCTCGCTAAAAGAAGGAACAGAAGGATTTAAAAGCAGTAATTAAAGAGAGATCTTGTGGCAAAAAAACTAATTGCAAGGCTTGACAAATAGATTTGCCATTTAGGAGAAAGCAGAAATTATGTAGTGCCAACCACATGCTTTGTAGAAAACAGACAAAGATATTTGTATATACATTTATATTGGATATTCAAAAACAAGTCAGAAGTAGAAATACAAGTCTCTGCTCCATGGCTCCTGGGATATGTTGAGTACTGTTTAAAGTACAAATAAAATACAAAATCTGCCACAAAATAAAAAAAGGTACCAAACTATATATACATTTTTGCAATTCTTTAAGAGTAAAACTACACAAAACGCCAAATAGAACCATTGGTAGCTGGAAACACAAATAACAAAAGGGATTTAACCAGGGATGTCCAAAATACAAGCAGCATTATTGCAAACATCATTACTACACCTAACATAGTAGTTTTGGTTAACTAGACCTAGCACTACCAGAAACACAAACTGGTAAACTAGGGATTAAATGACTACTGTGTAATATACTTGCAACAATGATTCAACCCCTTTATTTCCCATAATGCATAAAGTGCTTCAAACCCTATTTTACCTTATCGCCTTGGTCCAGGTGTGGTGTACTCCCCTGTGTCAGTGGTACACTGACTCCATAAAAGACATATGTGCGCATGCGCTTTCACACACACACACATATATATATATTCATATAAAGGCACATGCTAGGATGTGAGCACTATGTGAAACTGCTCATCTACCCCACTGACCACTTTTTTTTACAATACTCATAACATACATGCGACGTTGAGACCCCATTTTGGAAAGAAGGTGGCCCCCCTGTTTACAAAGATGTATCTTATAACAGTCACTACAGGGTGTTTGAAATAAAGATGGTAACCACTGAGCAAATGTGTTTACTTTATGTGAGGACACTGACTGCAAAGGAGCCCCACTTACCTAAAGACTGCATACCCCCAAACAATATATCCTTATATAAAGGAAGCAGATCACCCTTTTTCAAAAGAGGAGTCTCTTCTCTTGCTAGATTGCAGAGAATTACTACAGGCTTTAAAAGAAACCCTAGCACCCTCAAAGAAGCATTGGAATCTGACAAACAGACCATTCTCCTTTGATGCGTCACATACTCAGGTGGCAATAGTGATCACCTAATAGACCAAGAGGCATATAGGTCAAACCAGGGTGATGGGGGTAGGTCATCTGTTGCCCCACACTGTATATATAAAAAAAAATAAGAACCATTAAAAGGTACATAATAACCTTATGCTAAATCACTTCATCAGTGCTAAATTCACAATTTGATTTACTATAATCTCATGGGATTCAATTAAAATCTTGCAAGATTTCACAGAAAACTTTAAACTAAGAATAAAAACATAGTTTATGCTTCAATAAATTCCTCTCCTTCCGGATAGGGAGTGTCCACGGCTTCATTCCATACTGTTGGGAAATACAAAACCTGGCCACCAGGAGGAGGCAAAGAGACCCCAGCCAAAGGCTTAAATATACCTCCCACTTCCTCATTACCCCAGTCATTTTGCCCAGGGAACAAGGAAAAGTAGGAGAAACATTAGGTTATAAATGGTGCCAGAAGATAAAATAAATAATAGGGGACCGCCCATAGACAAGAAAAAAACATAATTTATGTAAGAACTTACCTGATAAATTCATTTCTTTCATATTAGCAAGAGTCCATGAGCTAGTGACGTATGGGATATACATTCCTACCAGGAGGGGCAAAGTTTCCCAAACCTCAAAATGCCTATAAATACACCCCTCACCACACCCACAATTCAGTTTAACGAATAGCCAAGAAGTGGGGTGATAAAAAAGTGCGAAAGCATATAAAATAAGGAATTGGAATAATTGTGCTTTATACAAAATCAAAACCACCACAAAAAAAGGGCGGGCCTCATGGACTCTTGCTAATATGAAAGAAATGACTTTATCAGGTAAGTTCTTACATAAATTATGTTTTCTTTCATGTAATTAGCAAGAGTCCATGAGCTAGTGACATATGGGATAATGATTACCCAAGATGTGGATCTTTCCACACAAGAGTCACTAGAGAGGGAGGGATAAAATAAAGACAGCCAATTCCTGCTGAAAATAATCCACACCCAAAATAAAGTCTAATGAAAAACATAAGCAGAAGATTCAAACTGAAACCGCTGCCTGAAGTACTTTTCTACCAAAAACTGCTTCAGAAGAAGAAAATACATCAAAATGGTAGAATTTAGTAAAAGTATGCAAAGAGGACCAAGTTGCTGCTTTGCAAATCTGATCGACCGAAGCTTCATTCATAAACGCCCAGGAAGTAGAAACTGACCTAGTAGAATGAGCTGTAATCCTCTGAGGCGGAGTTTTACCCGACTCAACATAGGCAAGATGAATTAAAGATTTCAACCAAGATGCCAAAGAAATGGCAGAAGCTGTCTGGCCTTTTCTAGAACCAGAAAAGATAACAAATAGACTAGAAGTCTTTCGGAAAGATTTAGTAGCTTCAACATAATATTTCAAAGCTCTAACAACATCCAAAGAATGCAACGATTTCTCCTTAGAATTCTTAGGATTAGGACATAATAAAGGAACCACAATTTCACTACTAATGTTGTTGGAATTCACAACTTTAGGTAAAAATTCAAAAGAAGTTCGCAACACCGCCTTATCCTGATGAAAAATCAGAAAAGGAGACTCACAAGAAAGAGCAGATAATTCAGAAACTCTTCTAGCAGAAGAGATGGCCAAAAGGAACAAAACTTTCCAAGAAAGTAATTTAATGTCCAATGAATGCATAGGTTCAAATGGAGGAGCTTGAAGAGCCCCCAGAACCAAATTCAAACTCCAAGGAGGAGAAATTGACTTAATGACAGGTTTTATACGAACCAAAGCTTGTACAAAACAATGAATATCAGGAAGAATAGCAATCTTTCTGTGAAAAAGAACAGAAAGAGCAGAGATTTGTCCTTTCAAGGAACTTGCGGACAAACCCTTATCTAAACCATCCTGAAGAAACTGTAATATTCTCGGTATTCTAAAAGAATGCCAAGAAAAATGATGAGAAAGACACCAAGAAATATAAGTCTTCCAGACTCTATAATATATCTCTCTAGATACAGATTTACGAGCCTGTAACATAGTATTAATCACAGAGTCAGAGAAACCTCTTTGACCAAGAATCAAGCGTTCAATCTCCATACCTTTAAATTTAAGGATTTCAGATCCTGATGGAAAAAAAGGACCTTGAGACAGAAGGTCTGGTCTTAACGGAAGAGTCCACGGTTGGCAAGAGGCCATCCGGACAAGATCCGCATACCAAAACCTGTGAGGCCATGCCGGAGCTACCAGCAGAACAAACGAGCATTCCTTCAGAATCTTGGAGATTACTCTTGGAAGAAGAACTAGAGGCGGAAAGATATAGGCAGGATGATACTTCCAAGGAAGTGATAATGCATCCACTGCCTCCGCCTGAGGATCCCGGGATCTGGACAGATACCTGGGAAGTTTCTTGTTTAGATGAGACGCCATCAGATCTATTTCTGGAAGTTCCCACATTTGAACAATCTGGAGAAATATCTCTGGGTGAAGAGACCATTCGCCCGGATGCAACGTTTGGCAACTGAGATAATCCGCTTCCCAATTGTCTATACCTGGGATATGAACCGCAGAGATTAGACAGGAGCTGGATTCCGCCCAAACCAAAATTCGAGATACTTCTTTCATAGCCAGAGGACTGTGAGTCCCTCCTTGATGATTGATGTATGCCACAGTTGTGACATTGTCTGTCTGAAAACAAATGAACGATTCTCTCTTCAGAAGAGGCCAAAACTGAAGAGCTCTGAAAATTGCACGGAGTTCCAAAATATTGATCGGTAATCTCACCTCCTGAGATTCCCAAACTCCTTGTGCCGTCAGAGATCCCCACACAGCTCCCCAACCTGTGAGACTTGCATCTGTTGAAATTACAGTCCAGGTCGGAAGCACAAAAGAAGCCCCCTGAATTAAACGATGGTGATCTGTCCACCACGTTAGAGAGTGTCGAACAATCGGTTTTAAAGATATTAATTGAGATATCTTTGTGTAATCCTTGCACCATTGATTCAGCATACAGAGCTGAAGAGGTCGCATGTGAAAACGAGCAAAGGGGATCGCGTCCGATGCAGCAGTCATAAGACCTAGAATTTCCATGCATAAGGCTACCGAAGGGAATGATTGTGACTGAAGGTTTCGACAAGCTGCAATCAATTTTAGACGTCTCTTGTCTGTTAAAGACAGAGTCATGGACACTGAATCTATCTGGAAACCCAGAAAGGTTACCCTTGTCTGAGGAATCAAAGAACTTTTTGGTAAATTGATCCTCCAACCATGATCTTGAAGAAACAACACAAGTCGATTCGTATGAGATTCTGCTAAATGTAAAGACTGAGCAAGTACCAAGATATCGTCCAAATAAGGAAATACCACAATACCCTGTTCTCTGATTACAGACAGAAGGGCACCGAGAACCTTTGTAAAAATTCTTGGAGCTGTAGCTAGGCCAAACGGTAGAGCCACAAACTGGTAATGCTTGTCCAGAAAAGAGAATCTCAGGAACTGATAATGATCTGGATGAATCGGAATATGCAGATATGCATCCTGTAAATCTATTGTGGACATATAATTCCCTTGCTGAACAAAAGGCAAGATAGTCCTTACAGTTACCATCTTGAACGTTGGTATCCTTACATAATGATTCAATATTTTTAGATCCAGAACTGGTCTGAAGGAATTCTCCTTCTTTGGTACAATGAAAAGATTTGAATAAAACCCCATCCCCTGTTCCGGAACAGGAACTGGCATAATTACTCCAGCCAACTCTAGATCTGAAACACAATTCAGAAATGCTTGAGCTTTCACTGGATTTACTGGGACACGGGAAAGAAAAAATCTCTTTGCAGGAGGTCTCATCTTGAAACCAATTCTGTACCCTTCTGAAACAATGTTCTGAATCCAAAGATTGTGAACAGAATTGATCCAAATTTCTTTGAAAAAACGTAACCTGCCCCCTACCAGCTGAGCTGGAATGAGGGCCGCACCTTCATGTAGACTTAGAAGCAGGCTTTGCCTTTCTAGCAGGCTTGGATTTATTCCAGACTGGAGATGGTTTCCAAACTGAAACTGCTCCTGAGGATGAAGGATCAGGCTTTTGTTCTTTGTTGAAACGAAAGGAACGAAAACGATTATTAGCCCTGTTTTTACCTTTAGATTTTTTATCCTGTGGTAAAAAAGTTCCTTTCCCACCAGTAACAGTTGAGATAATAGAATCCAACTGAGAACCAAATAATTTGTTACCCTGGAAAGAAATGGAAAGTAGAGTTGATTTAGAAGCCATATCAGCATTCCAAGTCTTAAGCCATAAAGCTCTTCTAGCTAAAATAGCTAGAGACATAAACCTGACATCAACTCTGATAATATCAAAAATGGCATCACAGATAAAATTATTAGCATGCTGAAGAAGAAGAATAATATCATGAGAATCATGATTTGTTACTTGTTGCGCTAAAGTTTCCAACCAAAAAGTTGAAGCTGCAGCAACATCAGCCAAAGATATAGCAGGTCTAAGAAGATTACCTGAACACAGATAAGCTTTTCTTAGAAAGGATTCAATTTTCCTATCTAAAGGATCTTTAAACGAAGTACCATCTGACGTAGGAATGGTAGTATGTTTAGCAAGGGTAGAAATGGCCCCATCAACTTTAGGGATTTTGTCCCAAAAATCTAACCTGTCAGACGGTACAGGATATAATTGCTTAAAACGTTTAGAAGGAGTAAATGAATTACCCAATTTATCCCATTCTTTGGAAATTACTGCAGAAATAGCATTAGGAACAGGAAAAACTTCTGGAATAACCACAGGAGATTTAAATACCTTATCTAAACGTTTAGAATTAGTATCAAGAGGACCAGAATCCTCTATTTCTAAAGCAATTAATACTTCTTTAAGTAAAGAACGAATAAATTCCATTTTAAATAAATATGAAGATTTATCAGCATCAATCTCTGAAACAGAATCCTCTGAACCAGAAGAGTCATCAGAATCAGAATGATGATGTTCATTTAAAAATTCATCTGTAGGGAGAGAAGTTTTAAAAGATTTTTTACGTTTACTAGAAGGAGAAATAACAGACATAGCCTTCTTGATGGATTCAGAAACAAAATCTCTTATGTTATCAGGAACATTCTGCACCTTAGATGTTGAAGGAACTGCAACAGACAATGGTACTTTACTAAAGGAAATATCTGCATTAACAAGTTTGTCATGACAATTAATACAAACAACAGCCGGAGGAATAGCTACCAAAAGTTTACAGCAGATACACTTAGCTTTGGTAGATCCAGCACTAGACAGCGATTTTCCTGTAGTATCTTCTGACTCAGATGCAACGTGAGACATCTTGCAATATGTAAGAGAAAAAAACAACATATAAAGCAAAATTGATCAAATTCCTTAAATGACAGTTTCAGGAATGGGAAAAAATGCCAAAGAACAAGCTTCTAGCAACCAGAAGCAATGAAAAATGAGACTTAAATAATGTGGAGACAAAAGCGACGCCCATATTTTTTAGCGCCAAATAAGACGCCCACATTATTTGGCGCCACATCCGGAACGCCGACATTTTTGGCGCAAAATAACGTCAAAAAATGACGCAACTTCCGGCGACACGAATGACGCCGGAAACGGAAAAGAATTTTTGCGCCAAAAAAGTCAGCGCCAAGAATGACGCAATAAAATGAAGCATTTTCAGCCCCCGCGAGCCTAACAGCCCACAGGGAAAAAAGAGTCAAATTTTTGAAGGTAAGAAAAGAATGAATAATTCAAATGCATAATCCCAAAAATGAAACTGACTGTCTGAAAAATAAGGAATGTTGAACATTCTGAGTCAAGGCAAATAAATGTTTGAATACATATATTTAGAACTTTATAAACAAAGTGCCCAACCATAGCTTAGAGTGTCACAGAAAATAAGATTTACTTACCCCAGGACACTCATCTACATGTTTGTAGAAAGCCAAACCAGTACTGAAACGAGAATCAGCAGAGGTAATGGTATATATAAGAGTATATCGTCGATCTGAAAAGGGAGGTAAGAGATGAATCTCTACAACCGATAACAGAGAACCTATGAAATAGACCCCGTAGAAGGAGATCACTGCATTCAAATAGGCAATACTCTCCTCACATCCCTCTGACATTCACTGCACGCTGAGAGGAAAACCGGGCTCCAACTTGCTGCGGAGCGCATATCAACGTAGAATCTAGCACAAACATACTTCACCACCTCCATCGGAGGCAAAGTTTGTAAAACTGAATTGTGGGTGTGGTGAGGGGTGTATTTATAGGCATTTTGAGGTTTGGGAAACTTTGCCCCTCCTGGTAGGAATGTATATCCCATACGTCACTAGCTCATGGACTCTTGCTAATTACATGAAAGAAACGGGGGCCGTGGACTGGGACATAATAGCTAAATTCAATAAATATTTAGATGACTCCGGGTAAGGAGAGCTATGTTTAACCTTTCTCTTGCGTTTGTTTGAGCGAGATAATGCACTGAGGGCAGCAGACACCGCTGTTTGTAACTGCGCGGCAAACTGGATGGAGGATTAGATGTGCTACGGGGAACTGTATGTGGAGTGGATAATGTAGCAAGGGTAGTAATCTCATGGGACGCCGAGTCCTGAGTAGTAGACGGCTCAAAGCGACTAAGAGCCTTAGCAGGCTTGTCTCCCTTCTTAGACTTTATAACGGTGTTAAGGCATGTGGAACATAAATTGAGTGGACGGGAAAACCACAGCCTCTTCACAATATAAACAGATATGATTTAGTACAGAAGGAGTACCTTCTAACATGTCAGAGTCCTGCATAGCTCAGGTTATACCCACAGGAGGACACAAATAAAGACTTTATTTTATTATAGAAAACTGCACCTTTATACTTCCAATGGCTGGGGCACTCACCACCTCCTAGACAGTTAACAAAGGAAATGCTCTCCTCAGGTTCAAGTCTCAGCAGGAATGGAGGAAATGAACATAGACCACACCCCGTCACATGGAGTGCAAGACAGTACTTCCCTGTTATTACAAGTACAGCAAGTAATAGGAGCTGTGCAACACTTTCAAAAACGAAAGTGAAACTTAAAAGTGAAACAGGTTTGTTCCAGCCAAAAACACACATTCTATCAGCCCAGGAAAAAAAAAGCACACAAAGCAGCATGTAAATAATTAATACACTGATTAATTAACCCCAACTGTTCAATAAACCCCCTTCATAGGATATTAACCATGGATCCTATCAAGGTATAAAGGAACCACGCTGTGACCCTGTTATAGCGTTTTATGTGCAAAAATGTAAACAATCTTACCTCCAGGATCCATGCTGTGGAACAGAACACAGCCTCTCAAGTGTGACAGTATTATAGCAGTGTTCCTGACATGGACTTGAGTGAAAGAAAGCAGGCAGTGAAACTCGTCAACACGGATTGCTTAGGAGCTGTTAGCAGTAGTCTGGATGGTTTTGCAGAAAAACTTTCCCTGCATCTCCAGACTCTAACGTTCATCAATATGCTCACTGAGAGGTTGACATGACTACTTAAAACTATAGTCCTATCTCGAAGGGCAGATACCCTTTTTCAGGACTCTCTGAATCTTCTGACAATTTTCTGCCACCTCCTAACGTGACGAAAGTCAAAAAATGACTGGGGTAATGAGGAAGTGGGCGGGATATTTAAGCCTTTGGCTGGGGTGTCTTTGCCTCCTCCTGGTGGCCAGGTGTTGTATTTCCCAACAGAAAGGAATGAAGCCGTGGACTCTCCCTATCTTAGGAAGTAAAGTGACTGTGCCTGCACATGCTAGGTGCATGGTTCTTTGCAAGTTCCTGGGGAATGTATCCTGATTCGATGCTTAAAGTCCTTTTACAGTGGGATGTGGCTACTGAGGATATTTAGGGATAAAATACATTTCTTTTTTAAAAGAGATTTTCATGCAATATTTTCTCATCAGCATTTTACAGATATGCTGAATCATTTTTCAGTGATTCCACATTTGGGTATCCTGTTCTTTTAATCTTCCTTCAAATGAGTAGCCCTGTGTACCTAGACTTTTTGCTTTCTTTGTTTGTTTTTGTGAGGGGGGGTTCTGACTTCTCCAACAAAGCCCTTTATCATCCCTCATCATTTAAGTATAGCATAGGATCTATTATTTGAAAGAGTTGGCGGTCCACCATTCAAATATATATATATATGTATGTATTTTATAGCCGTCAAATGGTCAGCATAGTAATAACAATCGACTGGTAGCAACCAATGTTCCCTCTATTTTTTTTTCCGTGCGTGCAATTATTTTTTTCTGTGTGCGGGCTTGATACCGCTTGTTTGCGGCACTATATATATATATATATATATATATATATATATACACGTGGATAATTATATATATATATATATATATATATATATATATATATATATACACACACACACACACACACACACACACACATATATATATATATTTATATACTGTAAATACATACATTATATATATATATATATATATATATATATATATATATATATACACACACACACATATCTGGGGGACTGTAAATGCCCAGTATGCATATATCAGCAAGTAATCACAGTATGCAAATATAACCCATTAGCATTTCAAAAAAAAAATTTCACTTATATAGGAGCCTCCTTATTTGAAATACATCTAGGATCATCCTACCGTTGTTGTGGGACCTCTCCTGCACTCATATATACATTTTTGCAGGAAGATGAGGAGAGAAACATACTAGCAACACTGCTGCTTCCAATCTTCCTCGTCTTCTAACAGCCCGCGCTGTTTTAAACATTGAAAAAATAATTTGTGCCGCCCATGCTAGTACCTCCTACCTACCTTACTATTAATCCGCCCACTGAGTGTCACTAAACTTTGATAAAATCTTTCAAAATGTGCAAGGCCAAGCGGTTGTTAGAGATTATACATCAGTACCACTTGGCCCTGCACACTCTGAAAGATTTTATAAAAGTTTAGTGACCCAGTAATGAAAGACGTACCATGGAGAAAGCAGGCAGGGAAGAAGTCCAGTCCCCTCGCTGAAACTACCACTGAGATCCCAAAAATGTAGAACTAATTTGCCAAGTGCCGCCTGCACTGCACATTGGACCCAGCAATCTGTCACTTTTAAGCTGAGTACATTAGCTCGGTGCTGGCAGCAGCGCTGTATACAGGAACACAGAATCAGACTAGATGAGTGACAGATTGCTGGGTCCAATGCGCAGTGCAGGCGGCACTTGGCAAGTTAGTTCTACAGGCATTTTCCTCTCTCTGCTTCTGCTCACAGCAGGTGCTGCGCGGCCTGATATTCTGCCTGCGCTACACCAGAAGGGAAGGTGCGCGGCCACGCACCTTAGAGGGAACATTGGTAGCAACCACTAGCCTCAATGTATTGTGTTCCTGATAGCCTCTTTGTATAAGCAAACAAATAACTTGGAGAAATACGTCAGTATACAAACAGATAATATTTAGTAAAACATTGTTTAGAATTTTTTGTGCAAATTGGTTTTACTAAGCAGTTAAGTTAAGATAGGGGTAAATAAGTTAAGACATCTCTTTGGGAAATTAAAATGATGATGAGTTTAAAACTGATAGAATTTTAGAAATGTAAGCCCTATTCATTTTCTACATAAATTAAAAATGATGCAATTTAAATTCTAATATTTTCAATTTGTATGTTTTTTTCCATGAAATTGGTGATGCTAAATGTGACACCATATAATGTGTTTAAATATTTATGAAATGACGACTCACATTTTGTTTACTATGTAGGCTACAGAAAACAACAAACTAAAGTTATTTTCTAAAAGGGTTAATCTGCTGAAAAACGATTTAATTTTTGTGGACGCCTGTCAGAAACAAAAGCTTTAAAGGTCCACTAACCAAAGTAGAATTGCATAATCAATAAATGCATACGTAAAGGGACAGTAAAGTCAGAATTAGACATTCATGATTTAGACAGAACATACAATTTTAAACAACTGTACAATTTACTTCTACTTTGTTAGCTTCGCTTGTTATCCTTTGTTGAATGGTTTATCAAGGTAAGCTCAGGAGCAACAAAGAACTTAGGTTCTAGCTGCTGATTGGTGGCTGCATATATATATATATACACTGATTGTCATTGGCTCAACCATGTACTCGGTTAGTGTCCATATAAAAAGAGAGTGTGCACTTTTAGATCAAAGAAATTAATTGGATCGTTGTGTGCTCTATCTGAATCATAAAAGTCTAATGTTGACTTGACTGTCAAAATTTGAAGAGACTAAAAATGGTTTTAAAGCACAGGGGTGTCAAATGGCTCACTACTGAAGGAGTTAAAAAAAAAAATGCCAGCTTTGGATAAACTGTGGATTAAAAATTAAGCAACTAAAGCAAAAAGCATTTACCTATAAAGGGATATGAAACGTTGTTTCTTTCATGATTCAGACAGAACATGTCATTTTAAACAACTTTCCAATTTATTTATATTATCCAATTTGTTTCGAACAAAGCAAAAATTGATAATAGAAGTAAATTAGAATTTATTTATTTTTTAATTGTATGCTCTATCTGAATCATGAAAGAAAATGTTTGGATTTTAAGTCCCTTTAAAGCAGGGGTATCAAACTCAAAGTATCTGTGGGGCCACTGACCAAGTGTTCTTCTCCAATGGGGGCTGCTTGAACTGAGCAAGTGCTCCGGAACTGAATATACTAGGAACTGGAAGTGACATTTAGCAAAGAAGTAGTGCATGGTGGGAGTTGTAGTCTACAAAAGACATACACAGTTGCCTATATTTATCTTGTGAGTGCCAAGTGAAGTGATCATCTTGGAACTATATAGCAACGTAAAAATGGACATTTACCCAACTGGTGGTGGGAGTCTACACTGGACACTCGTCTTTATATTTATATTGTGAGTGCCTATGTATAACATCTAGTTACACCTCTTAGAACCCTAAAAAAAAAAAAAATTGACAGCCCAATTTAATGGTTTACCTTTTAAACAAGGGAGGTCCTGATTAAACAATCCTGAGGGCAGCATTTGGCCCCAGGGCCGCTACTTTGAGACCACTGCTTTAAAGGGATAGAAAGGCAAAATTTAAATATGCATAAACGCATTTCAATTGTAAATAGAAGCATGTATGCAATATACTTCCATTAACAAAATAAGTTTTTCAGCAGCATATGCACATATCCTGAGGGTCCATGCACCAATATACAAATACTACACCGTCTAAGAGAGTCAGCAGAGGCACAACACAAACCACCACAAGCCCTCTGAGATTGAATACTGGTGCACATGCTGCTGAAGACAGAAATAACTTACTAGAGGTCAATGTAAGTATAATGCAAACATGTTTTCTTATAAATTGAAATGCACCCATGCCCATTTTAATTTTAACCTTTCTATCCCTTTAAATAATAACCAAAATATTTCATTGCAAGGACATACAAAAGGAATTAAAGAGCAGCAATGAATTATGGGAAGCTAGCTGTTCATTAACCTATCAAGGTATGCTCTTGAAAAAAGGCCTTTTGCTTCCTCTTAACAGGACATAAAACTCAAACTTCAACTTTAATAGTTCAGACAGAGCACGCACTTTTTATAGACTATTCAAATTTACTTCTATTATCAAATTGACTTTGTTCTATTGGTATCCTTTCTTGAAACAGATGCCTAGGTACGCTCAGAATGCACTTAAGGGCACTAGCTGGTGATTAGTGGCTGTCATGGGCTCAACTGATGTGTACCGCCCTGTCTCAGTAGGGCATTGCTGCTTTATGTTTAAAACATAGTTAGATGGAAGAAATACTACAAGAATAAAATGCTCTAACACAAAGGCTTTTTTTTCATCTCTATGACCCTGTAAAAAAAAAAAAAAAAAAAGTATGAATACAAAATGACCTTCATTTGACTCATTATCTAAGGTCACAATCTATATCAGGACAGAACCACCATAAGCATATTAACATTCTACCAATAGTGGCTAAAAGTCATATTTACACAGAACCGCAGCAACGGCTCACGCACTAATTTGTTTTTTCAAAGCCTGCACAAACTGAAACTCAAACACCTCTTCAAGCTAACACGACCTGAGGAGTCCAACCGACAACATTAAACCACGGATGATGGCAAAATTAAATAAGTATTATGAAACAGTTTGCATTTACTTCTCTTTATTAACACACTAGAAATGTACAAAGTGAGCACATATGATGCATTATATAATATACAAAAGCCAAGGTCTGGAACTTAAAAAAAAGTCAATCTGAAATGCACAGAAGAGAATGCACAAGTTTATGATGCACATGCACTCAGCCTTTCGGCTTATGTTCTGCAAATTGTATCCGTGAAAAAGGTCACAAACCCACACAAAAACGTCAAAAATGTTTACTGCAAACATATGACAACATGCTTCTTGGTTAATCTAAAATGTATTTCTGTGTATTTTCAATTCACTTTCATGATAATATACACACACACACATACATATACATATATATATATATACATACACACACATATATATATACATATACACACACACACACATATATATATACATATACACACACACACACATATATATATACATATACACACACATACATATATATATGTGTGTGTATATGTGTGTGTGTGTGTATATATATATATATATATATATATATATATATATATATATATATATATGTATATATATATATATATATATATATATATATATATATATATATATATATATATATATATATATGTATATATATATATATATATATATATATATATATATATATATATATATATATATATATTTAAAATTAGGGGGAGGTAAAAATTTAGTTTAAAATCCTCCACTACACACAAAATAGAGAGAAAATTACTCATTGTGTAGCTTATTAACAAATCTAGACAGGCCAGACGGCTTGTTTTTCCCACAGAATACCTCTGGAAATGCAGCAAAGGATTCTGGGTAAAATAACATAATTTATGTAAGAACTTACCTGATAAATTCATTTCTTTCATATTAGCAAGAGTCCATGAGCTAGTGACGTATGGGATATACATTCCTACCAGGAGGGGAAAAGTTTCCCAAACCTCAAAATGCCTATAAATACACCCCTCACCACACCCACAATTCAGTTTAACGAATAGCCAAGAAGTGGGGTGATAAAAAAGTGCGAAAGCATATAAAATAAGGAATTGGAATAATTGTGCTTTATACAAAATCATAACCACCACAAAAAAAGGGCGGGCCTCATGGACTCTTGCTAATATGAAAGAAATGAATTTATCAGGTAAGTTCTTACATAAATTATGTTTTCTTTCATGTAATTAGCAAGAGTCCATGAGCTAGTGACATATGGGATAATGATTACCCAAGATGTGGATCTTTCCACACAAGAGTCACTAGAGAGGGAGGGATAAAATAAAGACAGCCAATTCCTGCTGAAAATAATCCACACCCAAAATAAAGTTTAATGAAAAACATAAGCAGAAGATTCAAACTGAAACCGCTGCCTGAAGTACTTTTCTACCAAAAACTGCTTCAGAAGAAGAAAATATATCAAAATGGTAGAATTTAGTAAAAGTATGCAAAGAGGACCAAGTTGCTGCTTTGCAAATCTGATCAACCGAAGCTTCATTCCTAAACGCCCAGGAAGTAGAAACTGACCTAGTAGAATGAGCTGTAATCCTCTGAGGCGGAGTTTTACCCGACTCAACATAGGCAAGATGAATTAAAGATTTCAACCAAGATGCCAAAGAAATGGCAGAAGCTTTCTGGCCTTTTCTAGCACCGGAAAAAATAACAAATAGACTAGAAGTCTTTCGGAAAGACTTAGTAGCTTCAACATAATATTTCAAAGCTCTAACAACATCCAAAGAATGCAACGATTTCTCCATAGAATTCTTAGGATTAGGACATAATGAAGGAACCACAATTTCTCTACTAATGTTGTTGGAATTCACAACTTTAGGTAAAAATTCAAAAGAAGTTTGCAACACCGCCTTATCCTGATGAAAAATCAGAAACAAAATCTCTTATGTTATCAGGAACATTCTGCACCTTAGATGTTGAAGGAACTGCAACAGGCAATGGTACTTTACTAAAGGAAATATTATCTGCATTAACAAGTTTGTCATGACAATTAATACAAACAACAGCCGGAGGAATAGCTACCAAAAGTTTACAGCAGATACACTTAGCTTTGGTAGATCCAGCACTAGACAGCGATTTTCCTGTAGTATCTTCTGACTCAGATGCAACGTGAGACATCTTGTAATATGTAAGAGAAAAAACAACATATAAAGCAAAATTGATCAAATTCCTTAAATGACAGTTTCAGGAATGGGAAAAAATGCCAAAGAACAAGCTTCTAGCAACCAGAAGCAATGAAAAAAAGAGACTGAAATAATGTGGAGACAAAAGCGACGCCCATATTTTTTAGCGCCAAATCAGACGCCCACATTATTTGGCGCCTAAATGCTTTTGGCGCCAAAAATGACGCCACATCCGGAACGCCGACATTTTTGGCGCAAAATAACGTCAAAAAATGACGCAACTTCCGGCGACACGTATGACGCCGGAAACGGAAAATAATTTTTTGCGCCAAGAATGACGCAATAAAATGAAGCATTTTCAGCCCCCGCGAGCCTAACAGCCCACAGGGAAAAAGAGTCAAATTTTTGAAGGTAAGAAAAAAATGATTAATTCAAGTGCATTATCCCAAATATGAAACTGTCTGAAAAATAAGGAATGTTGAACATTCTGAGTCAAGGCAAATAAATGTTTGAATACATATATTTAGAACTTTATAAACAAAGTGCCCAACCATAGCTTAGAGTGTCACAGAAAATAAGATTTACTTACCCCAGGACACTCATCTACATGTTTGTAGAAAGCCAAACCAGTACTGAAACGAGAATCAGCAGAGGTAATGGTATATATAAGAGTATATCGTCGATCTGAAAAGGGAGGTAAGAGATGAATCTCTACGACCGATAACAGAGAACCTATGAAATAGACCCCGTAGAAGGAAATCACTGCATTCAAATAGGCAATACTCTCCTCACATCCCTCTGACATTCACTGCACGCTGAGAGGAAAACCGGGCTCCAACTTGCTGCGGAGCGCATATCAACGTAGAATCTAGCACAAACTTACTTCACCACCTCCATCGGAGGCAAAGTTTGTAAAAACTGAATTGTGGGTGTGGTGAGGGGTGTATTTATAGGCATTTTGAGGTTTGGGAAACTTTGCCCCTCCTGGTAGGAATGTATATCCCATACGTCACTAGCTCATGGACTCTTGCTAATTACATGAAAGAAATGCAAATTAGGTTCACAATGACACACCTTTTTAATAAATTTATTTTATCATTTGACACTTTTATATTTACTTTTATATATTTTTATAATAAGAGAGCTGGGACCAACGTAACAAAGGCTACCATCAGTAACACACTATGCCGCCAGGGACTCAGATCCTGCAGTGCCAGACGTGTCCCTCTGCTTAAGCCAGTACATGTCTGGGCCCATCTGAAGTATGCTAGAGAGCATTTGGATGATCCAGAAGCAGATTGGGAGAATGTCATATGGTCAGATGAAACCAAAGTAGAACTGTTTGGTAGAAACCCAACTTATTGTGCTTGGAGGAAAGAGAATGCTGAGTTGCAACCAAAGAAGCATGAAGCATGGGGGTGGCAACATCAAGCTTTGGGGCTGTTTCTCTGCAAAGGGAACAGGACAACTGATCCGTGTACATGAAAGAATGAATGGGGCCATGTATCGTGAGATTTTGAGTGCAAACCTCCTTCCATCAGCAAGGGCATTGAAGATGAAACGTGGCTGGGTCTTTCAGCATGACAATGATCCCAAACACACCACCCGGGCAACGAAGGAGTGGCTTCGTAAGAAGCATTTCAAGGTCCTGGAGTGGCCTAGCCAGTCTCCAGTTCTCAACCCAATAGAAAACCTTTGGAGGGAGTTGAAAGTCCGTGTTGCCCAGCGACAGCCCCAAAACATCACTGCTCTAGAGGAGATCTGCATGCAGGAATGGGCCAACATACCAGCAACAGTGTGTGACAACCTTGTGAAGACTTACAATAAACGTTTGACCTTTGTCATTGCCAACAAAGGATAAATAAAGTATTGAGATGAACTTTTGATATTGACCAAATACTTATTTTCCACCATAATTTGCAAATAAATTCTTTCCAAATCAGACAATGTGATTGTCTGGATTTGTTTCCACATTTTGTCTCTCATAGTTGAGGTATACCTATGATGAAAATTACAGGCCTCTCTCATCTTCTTAAGTGGGAGAACTTGCACAATTGGTGGCTGACTAAATACTTTTTTGCCCCACTGTGTATGTGTATATGTGTATATATGTATATATATATATATATATATATATATATATATATATATATATATATATATATATATATATATATATATATATATATATATATATATATATATATATATATATATATATATATATATATATATATATATATAAAATCCCATCCGGTGTACAGTGTTACCCTCCAGTGGTCATCTGCCTGGGTGCAAACATGTAATAAATATTCCTAAAGAAAGGTCGCACTCTCAGGTCTTTGGATAAAGCAAGAAAAATACTTTTTAATGAAACGTTTTTGGGGAATTTCTCCCCATCATCAGCATAAACACAAGCTGCATCAAACAAACTTATATAGAAACTACAAATAATCACAATAATTTCAAAAACCTGTGTAAAGTGTCCTCTCAGTGTGGTGGCGCCAAACAGTGTGTGGGTGGAACGCAAACTGCGTTCCACTGTGTGGACCGGAAGTGCTAAATGTGATACTCTTTCCGGTACTACCATTATTCAAACAAATTGATTTTTAGCAAATTAATTTTTAGCAAATGTCCTTGCAATGATTACACCTTATAAACTAAAGATGTCAACATATCACTGTGTACAAATTAATTCATTATATATACACCCCGTGTTGTCTGTGTATAGCACTCCATGTGAGTTACACGCGTTGCGTGAATCAATCTTGCATGTGTGGGCTTCCCCATTCAAACAATCTTATGTATGTTCATATGTGATATCATCTTATTGTTACCCGCTTTGTAATGGTAGTACCGGAAAGAGTATCACATTTAGCACTTCCGGTCCACACAGTGGAACGCAGTTTGCGTTCCACCCACACACTGTTTGGCGCCACCAGACTGAGAGGACACTTTACACAGGTTTTTGAAATTATTGTGATTATTTGTAGTTTCTATATAAGTTTGTTTGATGCAGCTTGTGTTTATGCTGATGGGGAGAAATTCCCCGAAAACGTTTCATTAAAAAGTATTTTTCTTGCTTTATCCAAAGACCTGAGAGTGCGACCTTTCTTTAGGAATAAGTTTAGAGACCTTAGATCTGGACGGAAGAAGGGACCTTGAGACATAAGGTCTGGCCTTAGTGGAGGAGGCCAAGGCAGGCAACTGGACATTCGGACCAGATCTGCATACCAAATCCAGTGAGGCCACGCTGGGGCTATTAGGATTACAAATGATTATTCCATTTTTATTTTGGAAATCAATCTAGGAAGCAGGACTAGAGAAGGGAAGCAGGTTGGTAAAACCAGGAAACTGATAGAGCACCCAATAGCTCCGTCTGAGGATCCATGAACCTTGCAAGGTACATGGGAGTTTCTTATTCAAAAGAGAGGCTAACAGATCTGGCAGGCCCCAAAGTTATACAAATCAGATAGAACACATATTTGTGGAGAGAACACTCTCCCGGATGTAGGAACTAATGACTGAGATAATCTGCCTCACAGTTCTCTAACCCTGGGATGTGAATCGGAGTGATGAGGCAGGAGTTGGTTTCCCCCAAGAAAGGATTTGAGATACTTCTATCATGGCTAGGGAACTTTGAGTTACCCATTGATGATTGACATAGGCCACTGTTGTGATAATATCTGTTTGAAAACAAAGATAAGGCTCTTTCTTCAAGTATAGTCCTTGCAGAGGTATCATATGAAAACCAGCAAGGGGGATTGCGTCTGATGCTGCAATCATGAGGCCTAGTACTTCCATACACAAAGCCACTGAAGGGAATGAAAGAGACTGAAGGTTTAGACAAGCTGAAACCAGTTTTATTCGTCTCTTTTCTGTTAAGGAAAGAGTTATGGACACTGAATCTAGATTTGTGAGAGATTCTGCTAAATGAAAAGAATGAGCTAGTACACCAAGATATTGTCCAAATAAGGAAACGCTGCAATACCCTGCTCTCTGATTACAGATAGAAGGGCAACTAGAACCTTTGTAAATATTCTTGGAGCTGCTGCTAGGCCAATTGGTAGAGCAACAAACTGGTAATGCTTTTCCAAAAAAGAGAACCTCAGAAATTGTGTTCTGGGTGGATTGGGATGTGAAGGTAAGCATCCTGTAAATCTACAGTGGACATCACGTTATTTTGCTGAACAAAAGGCAGAATAGTCCTTATAGTTTCCATTTTGAAAATTGGAATTCTTACAAACTGGTTTAGAGTTTATTAGATCCCGAATCTGTCTGAAATAATTTTCCTTTTTCTGAACAATGAAGAGATTTGAATAAAAACCCATCCATTGTTCCTGTAAAAGGTACTGGGACAAATACTCCAATATTTTCCAGGTCTGAAACAGATTTCAGAAATGCCTGAGCCTTTATAGGATGCTTTGGAATATGGGTGAGAAAAAAATCTTCCATTAGGAGGTCTTATTCTGAATACAATTCGATATCCCTCAGAAATAATGTTCTGAAGCCAGACATTTTGGACACATTCTAACAAAAATTCTTGAAACATTTTTAGTCTGTCCCTACCAGAAATACTGGATTGGGGGCAGCTCTTACATGATTAAGAGCCTGTTGAGGCTTGAAACATTGTAATTTTCTGCTGAGGACCCTATGTGAAAATAAAGGTCTTTTAAAGAAGTTTGTACTTGGGGGCAGCACCTTCATGCGGTTTTAGGGGCTGGATTAAGTTTCTTATATTGTTTGGATTTATTCCAATTTGAAGGTCTGCAGGCTGAGCCAGGTGTTTTAGGGAAGGGGGCAGTCTTCTGTTCTCTGTTATGACGAAAGGAACGAAAACAGTTGGGAGCCTTATGCTTTTTGTCTTGGGGAAGGATCACTCCCTTTGCTCCAGTAACAGTAGAAATAATAGAATCCAGTTGGGATCCAAATCGATTCTTTCCTTGAAATGAAAGAGATAGTAATCTGGTCTTAGATACCATATCAGCTTTCCATGATTTAAGTGATAAAGCTCTTAAGGTAAGAATAGCTAAAGACATAGATTTAATGTTGATTTTCATGATATCAAATACTGCATCGCAAATAAAATTATTTGCATTATTGAAGTAAATTCAGAATGTTGGAACATTCAGGGTCAGAAGGTAACTGGCAAGGCTGGATAACCAGAAAGTAGAAGCAGCAGCAACATCAGCAATATATATAGCTGGTCTAAGAATATAGTCAGTATATGCCATTCTTAGATAAGATTCGAGATTTCTATCTAAAGCGTCTTTAAAAGAAGTACTGTCTTCCAAAGGAATAGTAGTACGTTTAGCTAGAGTGGAAATAGCACCATCGACTTTGGGGACTTTTTCCCATAACTCTATATTAGAAGCAGGCAAAGGATATCATTTTTTATACCTTGAGTAAGGATTAAAAGTGATATCTGGTTTAGACCATTCTGTAGCAATCACATCAGAGATCGCATCAGGTACATGCAAAATCTCAGGGAGATTGACAACCGTTTTATATACTGAATTGAAAAGATTACAGGGTTTACTATCGGAAAAAAAGTAGAAGGAAAAATATGAGCTGACCTTTTCCCTTTATTTGAAGATGGTAGAGCAGTCAGGGCCTGTAGCAATAAACATTTTCATTGCTGTGGGTACGTCATCTGCATCAATCTGTGATAAACGGTGCATTTGTACACATAGAAACATCATTAGTACGTGATAAAAAATCCAAACATAAGCCACATAAATGATCTGAAGAAGCTACTTACAATAAGCACACAGCCAGCACAGTTCGTATGGTAACTGTTCACAAATAACACATACATATGAAGAACTTTTCTAAAAGTGACCAATCTATAGCGTAAAGTGTATTAAAAGGGAATTTAAATATACTTATTCTTAGACAGTCATCCACATATAGCATACAGCCAAACCAGTACTGAAACATATCAGCAGAGGTAATGGTACAAGAGTATAATGTCGATCTGTAAAGGGAGTCAGCAGATGAATCCCTGCAACCGAATTTAAAGAGCAACCATGAAAGGCTTTCCCATGAGGCAAAAACATGGTGTCATAAGGCAGAACTCCCTTTACTTTCCTCTGACAAGCACTGTCTTCCTCTGAGGGGTTACAATATGCTCTGAAGCGCCTGTCACTGAAGAAATCAAGCACAACAACATGCTTCAACCACCTTCTAAGGAGGCAAAGTTTAAAACAGAGGTATGTATGTGTGAGGGATATTTATAGGCTTTTGAGGTTTTGAAAACTTTGCCTCCTCCTGGTAGAAATGTATATCCCACACGTAAAAGCTTGTGGACTCTCGCCACCTATATGAAAGAAATGTATCTGTATGCCAAATTTCATAAAGATTTGTTTTCGCTTAGAGATACGGAATAGTACACATATTCTACAGCACACATATACACACACAGTGGCCAATTTATTAAGCAAGCTTTTATAACAGGGCAGGATTCCCCAGAACAGCCTGGATTCTTAGTGACATGAATTCAACAAGGTACTGTTAACATGGCTTAGAAATTGTGGCCTTGTTTACTTGATAGCTGCACATATATTCTGCAAATCTTCTGTTCTACAACATCCCAAAACTGGTTTATTGAACTGAGATCTGGTTACTGGTGGCCAATAGAGCATTCTTAAGTCATAATGTTTGTGCATCCAGCTTAAAGGGATATGAAACTCATTTTTTTCTTTTACGATTCAGATAGAATATGCGATTTTAAGCAACTTTCTAATTTACTCATATTATCAATTTTTCTTCATTCTCTTGGTATCTTTATTTGAAAAAGCAGAAATGTAAGCTAATGAGCTGGCCCATTTGGTTCAGACCCTAGGCAGCGCATGCTGATTGGTGGCAACATTTAATGTTGGTGAGCCTGTTCCAACTGTAGCCTCAGTTTCCTGTTTTTATCTGACAGAAGGGGGACCTGATGTGATCTTCTAATACTGTAATCCATCCACTTCAATGTTTGTGTGTTCAGAGATGTGTGTTCTGCATAGGATATTTCAGTAACTATTGGCTACCTCTCAATCTTGAACACTTCTGGTGATTTCTTCAGACCTCTCTTATTAACAAGTTGTTGATAAGGTCACCAACAGAACTGCTACTTTTGTTTGTTAAAGTCTCAGAAGATCAGCAGTTTCTGACTCAGACCACCCAGACTGGAACCAATAATTATTTCATGGTCTATGATTATTTCCATTCTGTTTGAAATTCTGAACCTCTTGAGCATGTATGCCTGCTTTCTGCATTTAAGTGAATGTCAAGCTGAAAGGATAACAGAGTTTAATTCATCAAATCGTTAGTAGATGAGTCATCTGTCAATCAAATGCTGTAAATGGCGACCAGAGCTTCAATTCTTATCCCTATAGCGTTCAGAGTGAAATATCTCTAAAGAGAAGTATCTACTAAATATTTGATGAATGAAACTCTCTGCTATCCTTTCAGTTTAGGTAATAGTGTTAGCTTGACATTCACTTTAATTTGCTACATTGGCTGATTAGAAACCGCCACAAACCATGCTTGCACTAGAGCATAGGAATTCTGGGTAAGGGTATGCCAACAATATTTGCTGTGTTTGCCTTTATTTGCTACTAAACTAATTGACTTCTATTATCAACTTTGCTTTGCTTCTATGGTATTCTTTGTTGAAGAGATATCTAGGTAGGCATCTAGTGCACTACATGGCAGGAAATAGTGCTGCCCTCTAGTGTCCTTGCAACTGGATAACATTCTTGCAAAACTGCTGCCATATAGTGCTCCAGACTTGTGCACGCTCCTCAATTTATTTGCCTGCTTTTCAATCAAAGATACCAGAGAATTAAGAAAATGTTATAATATAAGTAAAGTAGAAAGTTGTTTATAAATGCATGTTCTGTCTAAATCATGCAAATGAAAGCATTTATATTTAGTAGGCTCAGTCACAATATTACTTTATTACCTTAAGTCACATGCTATTCTATTCTCTGTTCCTAATTATATATACATATTGCAATGCCCAGTTCCTTGCACTCGCTGCTTTACAATCTATCTTTTGGCCTCCATATAGAAAAACTTGCATCTAAACTTTATCCAAAACTAGGTGCCCTGTACAGAAACAAATCCTGCCTCAGCCCTACAGTAAAGGAAACGATTGTACAACAAATGCTGATGCCTATCATGGATTATGGGGACGTAGTTTATGCACCTGCACCGCAAACTCACCTTAATAAACTTAATACATTGTATAACTCGTTCTGCCGCTTTGTGCTACAATGTAACTGCAGGACCCACCATTGTGACATGCTAAAAGAACTAAACTGGCTGTCGCTGGAATCCAGACGCACCCTCCATCTTTCCTGCCTTGTGTTTAAGAGCCTTTCTGGGAAGCTCCCACCCTACCTGAAGAATGCTCTCCCCTGCTATTCCCACCTCCCATAACCTCCGATCCAATAACAGCACATTATTTAGCTTGCCTCAATACAAAAAGAAAGCAGCTCGATCCTCCTTTTCCTACAGAGCACCACAATTATGGAATGACCTCCCGCACACTTTAAAACCTTCCCCAAGCCTAAAATCCTTTAAGAGATCCCTCTATACATATCTCAAAACAGAATGCACCTGTCATGGTTGATTACATATTTCCTACCTGTTCTATGTTAAACCTTTGCATATATTGTGTATTATTATTGTTTTTGTATTTTATTGTACTCTATTGTATCAATGCAATGTTTTGTGGTCCCCGGACATACTTGAGAACAAGAGAAATATCAATGTATCCTTCCTGGTAAAATATTTTATAAAAGAATAAATTTGCCTGGGTGATTATTTGTGTAACAGCACATGATTTATGCAGGTCTTTATCAAACAACAGCATAGACCCTTTGATGTTCTTCAACATACCAGTTCTATTCCTTGTGGGAAAGGGGTGTCGATCCAGTCTTTTTCTGGAAATCGCTGAATGATCTTGCCATAACCTTCACCCGAGCCTTGAAAAAGGAACACAAGAGCTATGATTACACTGGACCCATCAAGACATTCATCAGTAACAAGAAAACATTTTAAGAATCTGCCAAAAATATCAGAAAATCAAAAAGTGCTATTTCTCATCACTGTTTATTACATTTTACCAGCAATGATCTCCTTTAACCCATTTAAAATAGTCATATTTGTGCACAAACAGTTTAATTTAAAAATATAAAACACACATATGTAAAGCTGATATGTTACCTGTTCACGCTTGTTGTAACCACATACAACATTTGATTTACACAGTTTATAAGCTGCAAACGTGGTATTTATTATGTTGCTTGCACATACAAGAAAATTATTTTTAAAAAAGGATTTTGTGAGCATGTGCAGAAATGTTTTTCATTTCAAGATCAAAATAAACTTTATATTGAATTGTCTTCATTACCAGATAATAACTTTTATATATTACATTATATAACCTTTTGTATTGCCTGTTTCCTCACACCATTCTCCTCAACGTCACACTTAGACTTCAGAGCTAACATTCTAAAGGAAGTACATCTATCCTGTAGACAATATATATATATTGAGAGAAAAGGGACAACCCAAATCTAGGTCCATTTTGGTATATTTCATGCCACCATTTCTCTGCCAAATGCGATCAAATAAAAAATTTGTTAACTTTTTCACAAACTATGAAGTTCTTACTGAAATTATTTATATATTACGTATGCAGTCATAACACAAATGGTTGTAAAAGCTTCTCTGGGATTCCCTTTGTTTAGAAACAGCACACATGAATGGCTTTGCCATTGCCTTTTGGTATTAGAAGGCTGCTAATTGCAGCTGCACTCCACACTTCTGAAATTTCCGGCAGTGAAGGGGTTAATCAGGTAGCTTGTAAGGTTAAAGGGATAGTAAACACCAAAAATGTTATTGTTTAAAAAGATAGATAATCCCTTTATTACCCATTACCCAGTTTTGCATGACCAACACTGTTATAGAAATACACTTGTTACCTCTGTAATTACCTTGTATCTAAAGCTTCTACTGACTTCCTCCTTATTTCAGATATTTTGACAGTCTTGCATTCCAGGCAATTAGTGCTGACTCTTAAATAACTTCACGTGCGTGAGCACAGTGTTATCTATTTGAAACACATGAACTAACACCCTCTAGCTGTGAAAAACTATCAAATGCATTTAGATGATACTACTTAGATTTAGCTTTTAACTAAGAATAACAAGAGAAAAAAGCTAATTTGATGATAAAAGTAAATTAGAAAGTTGTTTAAAATGACATGCCCTATCTGAATCATGAAAGTTTAATTTGGACTTTACTATCCCTTTAAGTTTAGCTATAGTGTAGAGATTAATCTCCCACCCCCTGATCCCTACTAAACAGCTCTCATCCCTCCCTCATCCTCCACTGGCCACCACTATCTTAGGTACTGGCAATTAGTCTGCCAATGTGAAGTTTTAGACCATTTTTGTTTTTTGTTATTTTTTCTGCACTGTAGGATATCCTCACACCTCCCTGATCCCCCCAAACAGCTCTCTAACCCTCCCCCTCTAACTAGTATCATCCATCTGGCAACATTTGTAAAAAATTATTTATGGGAAAAATGCATTTTTCTGTAGTATAGTGGGTGCACCAACCTCCCCATCTACCTCCTCCAAGTGATGTTCTGTAGGGCCCCTTCTCCCAACACATTTTCTGTGTAAATCTCCCACTTTACCACAACCAAAGCACCCCCAGACCATGAGATTGCCTCCACCATGCTTCACAGATCAAGCACTCCTCCAACATCTTTTCATTTGGTCTGCGTCTCACGAATGTTCTTTGTGATCCAAACACCTCAAACTTAGATTTGTCTGTCCATAACACTTTTTACAATCTTCCTCTGCCCATCTTAATCTTTTCTTTTTATTTGCCAGTCTGAGATATGGCTTTTTCTTTGCAACTCTGTCTTGAAGGCCAGCATCCCGGAGTTACCTCTTCACTGTTGACGTTGAGACTGGTGTTTTGTGGGTACTATTCAATTAGGCTGCCAGTTGAGGACCAGTGAGGCATCGGTTTCTCAATCTAGACACTCTAATGTATTTATCCTCTTGCTCAGTTGTGCACCGGGGCCCCTCACTCCTCTTTCTATTCTGGTTAGAGCCAGTTTGCACTGTTCATGGAAGGGAGTAGTACACAGCGTTGCACGAGATCTTAATACTCCTCATTTCTCAAAACAAAAATAGCTGACAAGTTTCTGAGGAAAGTTCTTTGTTTCTGGCCATCTTGAGCCTGTAATCGAACCCAAAATTGCTGATGCTCCGGATACTCAACTAGACTAATGAAGGCCAGATTTATTGTTTCTTTAATTAGCAACAACAGTTTTCAGCTGTGCTAACATAATTACAAAAGTGTTTTCTAATTATCAATTAGCCTTTTTAAATGATATACTTAAATTAGCAAACACAATGTGACACTGGAAAACAGGACAGATGGTTAGTGATAATGCGCCTCAGTACGCTTATGTATTTATTCCATTAAAAATCAGCCATTTCCAGCTACAATTGTCATTTACAACAATATCAATGTCTACACTACATTGCTGATCAATTTGATCAAATAATGTCATAGCTCTACATAATGTTAGTGCTTTATTAATAAGATTATGAAAACAACAATGATAATATTGATAAAATACAACTAATAAAGGTGTCCTGAAAAACAGAAAGAGAAGAGGCGCTCTTTGTGCAGCAAGTTCCAATAATTGAAAATCTACCGATTATGCTCAAAATAGTATACTCACAAACATGTATGCACATGCAGTGCAATAATAGATAGACCGAAACTTCAGAGCCGTTCGGCTGACTCCTCAATGGCGACTCTGCCAAACAAATGCTGGTGCCCAGGTGTTGGTAACGAAGATCCGGTTTCTCCAGACAACCATTGTGATCGGCTGCAACAAACAGCTGAATAGGGATCCAAAAGCTGTTAGTTATGGGTGTTCAAAAAACCCACAGGAGCAAGGAAGAGTGATAAAAGGTTCAGTTTATTAAAAACATTTAAAAGTTTGGCAAAGCAACTTCACAGTGGTTGTCTGGAGGAACCGGATCTTCGTTACCAACACCTGGGCACCAGCATTTGTTTGGCAGAGTCGCCATTGAGGAGTCAGCCGAACGGCTCTGAAGTTTCGGTCTATCTATTATTGCACTGCATGTGCATACATGTTTGTGAGTATACTATTTTGAGCATAATCGGTAGATTTTCAATTATTGGAACTTGCTGCACAAAGAGCGCCTCTTCTCTTTCTGTTTTTCAGGACACCTTTACTTTCAGCCTACAACTTGGAGAGAGCAGCTTACCATTGGATTGATGAACTTTGCATTATATTTTGACCTATTTTGGGTTAACATTTAATTAAAGGGACATCACTTTATTATTATTTTATAAGTTTGTTTATTTTACATTTGTCATTAATATATTTCGGAATAATCTATTAAGTTTACTATCGGTATCTCTATACTAAGACTTATTGAATTTGGCGCACCTCTGTTTTTTTGTGGTTAGCACAGCAGTTGTACTGTGTATATACACATTGGTTGTTTTAAAATACAACTATACTAGGGTGAATAAGAAATGGTAAGCCCAAAGCTGCGCTTCTCTGCAGGGGTCAATTGATTAGTATAAAATTTGCTGAACCCACTTAGTGGTAATTAACCTGTTGGTAAAATAAAATATACTACAATGAGGTGTACAAAACCAAATCCAATATATAAGGTAGGAGAAAGAAAAAACTATCTTGATGTTAGATAGAATACAGTGCTCCTATCCGACACTGAATTACAGTCATATCAATGCTCCATACACAAAAAGGATTGCTCTATATATGAAGTTACCGAGCAGCCCTTATGCAACAATGTTACATATTATAGTACATAAGATTATGTTACAAATAAATTTGCAAATGAACACAATGGTTACAGGGATAGCAATACTTCCCAGAGGTAATGTGGTGAGTGGGTGCCGCTCCGAGAATTGACACAGGGCTGCGATCCTGGTCTTAGAAAGTAGCTGAAAGACAAAATAGAACACAGAGCGCAACCCACTCTAAGTGTAATATTTATTGAGTCCAACAATTAAAACGTGTGAATCGCACGTACAGTGTAACAAAGATAAAAAGCACAGTTCACCAAGTCCCAGTTTATATCACCGGATGTAGGGGGTGTGTTGTCCGTCACCTCGTAGGCTCAATTCCCAAGTCAGCTTCCGAAACGCCGTAGACGAATTAGCCAATATTGAGGGATACTCCGGGTAACACCGTTGGTTAGGTAGCTGGGAGGAGTTACTAGTGCCGCCTCGGCGCGTTTCCTCAGGCTACGACCTGACTTTTTCAAGAGGATCTTGAAAATGAACAATACTTTACAAGAAAATAGTTTAATATTCAAAGTATGCATAGGATCAAATGAAAGAGCATGCAAGGCCTTAAAAAACCAATTTAAGACTTCAAGGAGGAGAAATTGATTAAATAACAGACTTGATACGAACCAAAGTCTGAACAAAATAGTAAATGTCAGGAAAAATAGTAATCTTCTTATAAAAAGAAACAGAAAAAGCAAAGATATGTCTTAAAAAATACTTGGACAAATCTTAAACCAAAATATCCTGAAGAAACTGTAAAATTCTAGGAATTCTAAGAGAATGCCAAGAGAATTTATGAGACAAAGGCCAAAAAATATAGATTTACTAAACCTATAAAAAATGTTATTTAAAACAGACTTATAAGTCTGCAACATAGTGATTAAAAAAAACTGAGTCAGAGAAACCTCTATGACCAAACACTAAATATCCATACCTTCAAATTAATTATTTGAAATCCCGATGAAAAAATAGCCCCTAAAACAAAAAGGGCTAGCCAAAGAAAAAGTGGTCAAGGATGGTAACTGGACATCCGAACAAGAACCACATACCAAACCTAAGAGGCCATGTTGATGCTATCAGAAACATATGAGACTATTCCAAAACTATCTTGAAGAACACCTTTGGAAGAAAAAAACAGAGGTGGAAAGATGTAGCCAGGTTGCAAAAACCAAGACACTGCAAATGTATCCACCATTTCCACCTGAGGATCCCTAGACTTCAAAAGGCACCTGGGAAATTGAGATAACACATCTATATAGAGATATCACTCTCCCAGATGTAAAGACTGACGATTGAGATAATCCATCTCCCAAATGTCTAAACCTGAGATATATAAAGATTAGACAGGAGATGAAAACCACCTAAGAACGTATTCAAGATCATTTTTAATTGCTAAGGAACTGCAAGTCCCTATTAAATGATTGACATATGCCACAATTGTGATATTGTCGTCTGAAAGAAAAATTCTCACCTAAAAGAATCCAAGCCTGAAAGAGCTCTGAAAATAGCACGGAGTTCAAAAATCGGAAATCTCGCCTCTTGTAGTTTCCAAACCTTGTGCTGTCAAAGACCCTCAGACAGCTTCCCAACCTGCAAGACTTGCATCCATTAAGAATACAGTCCAGGAAGGACGAACAAAAGGAGACCCCTGAATAAAAGGATGATAGACTAATCATCAAAAACAGAGAGAGTAGAGTGTTTAGGATTTAAGAATATCAACTGTGATATCTGAAAACAAACCCTGTATCATAGATTCAGTATGCAAAGCAAAAAGAGATCGAGCAAAGGGAACCACGCCCGATGCTGCAGTTATGAGACCTAAGACTTTCATGCACATAGCCACTGAAAGAAATGTTTCAGACTGTAAGTTAAACAGGCAAATGCCAAATACAATTGACTTTTGTTCGATAAAGGCAAAGACATGAACACAGAATCCATCTAAAAACCCCAAAAGAAGTGACCCTTGTCCGAGGAATCACAAAACTCTTAGGTAAATTAAATCCTCTAACTATGTTTTGAAGAAACAAGAAACTTGGTTGATTCATAAGAGATTCCAAAAAAGAAAGATCCATATATATGAATACTGCTCTTTCATATGTATGTATTGGGTACTTGTAAGCGCGTCTAATTACCCGTAAGATACTCAAAAACGCTGCTCATTAATCAACCTCAGAGAATGAAAGGCTGAATGAACCTCGCCAAGAATCTAATCTGCAACCCTCAGGTTGCTACAGGACTCAGCCACAGTGCATTAGTATGCTGAGCTATCTGTCCATCTTAATAAAAGAAAAGTTTAAGCTAGTACCAAGATACCATCCAAATAAGGAAGCACCACCATACTTTACTGTCTGAAAACAGAAAGAAGGGCACCAAGAACCTATGAAAAGATTCATAAAGCTGTCACTAGTGACTAGACCAAATGGAAAAGTGACAAGTTGGTAAAGCTTATTTAAAAAAGAAAATCTCAGAGTCCACAAGTGGACTAAAATTAAATAAATTTGAGGATAAACATCCTGAAAAAAACAAGTGGACATGAAATTACCTTAACAAAAATGCATAATAGTCCTTATAATCGTCAACATAACACCTGAAACTCTAACAAAACAATATAAAAGTCTTCAGATCTAAAAAATGGACTGAATAAACCCTTCTTCTTTGGGACAAAGAATAGATTTGAATAGAAACCCAAACCCTGTTCCTACAAAAAAGAAATGTCACAATCACTCCTAAAAATAAATCAGAGCATACTGAGAAAGAAAGATTGTTCCCACAGAAGGTCTCATTCTGAAAATCTATTTAAACCCTAAGAAAAATATAGATTTTGGACTGATCCAAAAACAATTTAATCTGCCCCCCACCAGAATGACTGGATAGAGAACCGCATCTTCATGCAGTCTAATAACAAGTAAATATATAGCGTATTTCTCCCAAAAAGATACAAAACGCTTTTTCAGTGCTTACACCCGAAATTAACCAAATTAGCAGCTGAACAAAACAGTTATTACCCAAATAAATGGTATACAATAAATTAACCTCAAAAGGCCAAAGGGCTGTAATAACCCTGCCGGAATATGAATCTGAGACCCTTGGATCTAGAACAACATTTGTAGTCAGGACATTCACCAACTGATCTACATCACCGGACTTAAAGAAGGGCAGAAAAAACCTAATTAAATGATTACTTCTGAAGTAAATAAACAGAGTTATATACTTGAGAATCTGAAACTGCTTATAATAACTGTTCAACAAAGGTTGAGAAAAAAGCAATGTCAGCCACAGATAAAGCTGGGCTAAAATATAAACAGTACATGAATATGCTCTACCAAGGTTATATTCAAAAATTCTAAAGAATCCTGAAAATAAGTACCAATCTCCATAGAAATAGTAGTACAGTCCCAAGAGGGAATCAGGATAAATAAACATTCTCTAGAATATAATACAAATAGTATATTGCATAGGAAAAAACCTTAAGAGCAAAACAATCTTAAAATCCAGTTTGAAAAGGATTAATAATATAGTTAATAGGAGGACTCCTAAAAACTATAAATAACAAATATTTCCTTAAAGACCATAAAAAAATGTTCAAATGAAAAATAAGGAGAATTTATAACAAACTGTCTAATACAGGACCTTCATGAGTATAAAAAACTTAAGTATGCTGTCGGTCATAACAAAATTAATTAAATTTTAACAATTTTGAAAATACCTTGTAAGTTTATTTAAAGGCATAATAGTAGTCATAACCTTATTAATATAAGCAACAACATGTAAATGTTTGCAAATGAAATCAAGTACATGAACTGAATATGTAAAAAACAGTAAAAATCATTGTACATGTAGAAAGATTGCTTGCATAAAACATGATAAATAAATGCCACATAATTGTGCTGAAGACATAACAACAGCTTAATAATGAAAAGAACACACTTAGTTTTGTAGAATTGTGTTCCAGGGCATCACAGTTTCTACAGTAACATCAGAGTCCGGATCAGAATGAGACATCTCGCAAAATGTAACAGAAAAAGAAAAATAACTTAGGGCAAAATATTCCATTTCCAAAATGTAACAGTTTCAGTAAAGAAAAACAAAAGCAGGCATAATAGCTTTTAAAAAAAAACTATAAAAACAGCGAGCAATAGAGGGAGAGGGGTAAAATGACAAAATTTTTGCACCAAGTATAAAGCATAACGCAAAACAGGAATTACAAATTTTTGGCGCAAAACTATCACCAGGAAATGACACAATTTGCGTCATTACAAATACAATTTCGCGCAAAAACAACTAGCGTCAACAAAGATGCCAGAAATGACGAAACTTGTGCCATCAACAGTGCAACTTCGCGCCAAAAAAAATTACGCCAAGAATGACACAATATAAAACAAGCATTTTGTGCCCTTGCAAGCCTAGATTTGCCCGCGAAAAAATGAGTCAAATTGAAAAAGACTGAACCCCAGGTAAGAAAAAAAGTTTAAATAAACTTCTCAAACATGATTCCTATACTGAAACTGTTTAGACTGCAAAAAGGGATATATACATAGACCTGACTCATGGCAAATATAGGTAAATACATATATTTAAAACTTTATATTAATACATAAAGCGTCAAACCAGTAATGAAAAACTATCAGCAGAGATAATGGTATATAGGAGTATATTGTCAATCTGAAAAGGGAGGTAGGATATGAATCTCTACGACCGATAACGGAGAGCCCTTGAAAAGATTTCCCGCAAGGAAAACCATAAAATCAATAGGCAATACTCCCTTCACATCCCTCTGACAAACACTGTACTCTGAGAGGAATTGGGTTTCAATATGCTGAGAAGTGCTTATCATAGAAGAAAAATCTAGCACAAACTTACTTCACCACCTCCATAGGGAGGCAAAGTTTGTAAAACTGAATTTGTGGGTGTGGTGAGGGGTGTATTTATAGGCATTTGAGGTTTGTGAAACTTTGCCCCTCCTGGTAGGATTGTATATCCCATACGTCACTAGCTCATGGACTCTTGCCAATTACATGAAAGAAATTGGATTTTGTTTTAATCACATTACTCTGGAAGTCTACATAAAACAAGCAAGGGTGTCAAATCTACTGCGCTCCTAAAGCAATCCTACAACAAAGCCACCAGAATGGAGACTTTCCCCACAAAATTCTCACTATAAGGCAAATAGACAAAGGATAAGATTATATGTGTGTGTAGAGGCGCACACACATACAATCTGTGAACCGGGGCGCTAAAAAGCTGAATTAGAACGAAGAAAATTTGATAATAGGAGTAAATTAGAAAGTTGCTTAAAATTGCATGCTCTATCTGAATCATGAAAGAAAAAAATTGGGTTTAGTGTCCCTTTAAAGGAACACTAAACCCAAAAATGTTCTATCATAATTCAAGTAGAGAATACAATTTTAAAAATCATTCCAATTTACGTCTATTATCTAATTTGCTTCATGTTTTAGATATCTTTTGTTTAAGAAATAGCAATGCACATGGGAGAGCCAATCACACAAGGCATCTATGTGCAGCTACCAATCATCAGCTTCTGGACCTATCTAGATATGCTTTTCAGCAAATGATATCAAGATAATGAAGCAAAATAGATAATTGAAGTAAATGAGAGAAAAAAAATTGGGTTTCATGTCCCTTCAATGCAAAACAAAACTTTGTATGTCACAATATTTTTAAAACAATATGTACCCACCATCAAAAGTAAACATGTTTGGTAAACAAAACAAAAAAGATACAAGAATATCTGGGAAATAGTAGTTTATGGACAATGACCCACTCTATTATAAGCCTGAATATTGTTACATACACCGAGTGTGCGTGTATGTATACATACAGTAGATATATATAAGAGAGAGTGAGAGAGTGAGAGAGTGAGAGAGTGAGAGAGTGAGAGAGTGAGAGAGAGAGAGAGAGAGAGAGAGAGAGAATAGCACTACGCAACCAAAAGGAAATAGTGGAAGCAGTAGCTTTCTGACCTTTACGTTTCCCAGAGAAACAGACAAAAAGAGCAGAAGATTGGCGAAAATCCTTAGTCGCCTCCAAATAGAATTTAAGAGCATGCACCACATCCAAATTGTGCAACATGTGATATTTGTAAGGCGGCGGCTTAGGATATAGAGATGGAACAACAATCTCCTGAATAATATTCTTATTAGAAACAACCTTAGCTCAGAGACTCTCCGAGCAGAAGAGTCTCTCAGCTAAGAGACTCTCCGAGCAGAAGAAATAGCAAAAAGAAATAAAACCTTCCAAGATAACAACTTAATATCTAAGGAATGTAGTGGTTCAAACGGAGACTGTTGAAGAACCCTGAGAACAAGTTTAAGGCTCCAAGGAGGAGCGACAGACTTAAAAACAGGCCTGATTTTGACCAAGGCCTGACAAAAGGATTGGACGTCTGGCACATCCGCTAAACGCTTATGTAACAAAACAGATAAGGCAGAAATTTGACCCTTCAGGGTACTAACTGATAACCCTTTCTCTAGACCTTCCTGGAGAAAAAACAAAATCCTAGGAATCTTAACACTACTCCAAGAGAAACCCTTAGAGTCACACCAATAAAGATATTTACGCCATATCTTATAGTAAATCTTCCAAGCAACAGGCTTGCGAGCCTGAACCATGGTCTCAAGACCGACTCAGAAAACCCACGCTTAGATAGAATCAAGCGTTCAATCTCCAAGCAGTCAGCGTTGGAGAAATGAGATTTGGATGAAGGAAGAGACCCTGAATCAGAAAATCCTCCCTTAGAGGAAGCCTCTAAGGTGGGAGAGATGACATCTCCACTAGATCCGCATACCAGATCCAGCAAGGCCACGCAGGAGCCTTAGATTACAATCACCAACACACTCTCCTGTTTTATATGAGCAATGACTCATGGAAGGAGAGCAAACAGAGGAAACAAGTAAGCTAGCCTGAAATCCCAAGGAACCGCTAGAGCACCTATCAAAGCGGCCTGAAGATCTCGACCTTGAATCGTACCTTGGAAGCATGGCGTTTTGACGAGACGCCATCAGATCTTAACTCCGGCTTCCCCCAATTTAGGGTTAAGCTGGAGAAAAATTCTGGATGAAGTTCCCATTCCCCAGAATGGAATGTCTGCTCAGGAAATCTGCTTCCCAGTTGTCCACTCCTAGAATGTGGATGGCAGACAGGAAACAATTGTGAGCTTCCGCCCACTGAATAATCCAAGAAACCTCTTTCATGGCTAAGGAACTCAGAGTACCTCCCTGGTGATTGATGTAAGCCACAGAGGTTATGTTGTCTGACAGGAATCTGACAAACTGGGCTAAAGACAGCTGAGTCCAAGCCATCAGAGCATTGTAAATCGCCCTCAACTCTAAGATATTGATGGGGAGAACAGACTCCTCCCGATTTTAAAGTCCAAACGGACGGGCCACAAACGGAAAATGTTTGTCTAGGAATGCAAATCTCAGAAAATTGTGATGGTCCCTGTGAATGGGAACATGAAGGTATGCATCTTTTAGATCTATGGTCGTCATGAATTGACACTAAAGGAAGAATAGAACAAATAGTCTCCATCTTGAAGGATCTAGAATGGTAAAGGTCTTGAATTCCAACTTGTAACCCTGGGATACTATGTCTGCCCCCCACTTGATCCGAGTCCGGAACGGGGGCAAACCCTTCATGCTGATTTAGAGTCAGCCACGGGCTTTCCTTGCTCTAAGACTGACTTGGCTTCCAGGAAGGCTTGGAATGGTCCTGCTTAGACAAAGAAGAGGCAGGCTTTCCTCTGAAGTTTCGAAAAGAACGAAAATTACTTTGACGTCCCTTAGACCTGGTTTTCTTATCTTGAGGCAGAAAAGACCCTTTTCCATCTGTAATATCAAAAATGATCTCAGCCAAACCGGGTCCAAACAAGGTATTTCCCTTGTAAGGAAGCACCAGAAGCTTGACCTTGGAGGAAACATCTGCTGACCAAGACTTCAGCCATAATGCCCTTCTGGCTAGGACTGCAAAACTAGAAGCCTTAGTTCTAGTCTAACTACCTGCAGAACAGCAGCCGCTATAAAGGAATTGGCGAGCTTAAGAGCCTTAATCCTATCCTGAATCTCGTCTAAAGGAGTTTCTACCTGAAGGGAGTCAGACAATGCGTCGAACCAATAGGATGCTGCACTAGTCACCGTGGCAATACACACAACTGGTTGCCATTGGAGGCCTAAATGTACATAAATCTTTTCAAATAAGCCTCCATCTTTATGTCCATTAGATCCTTCAAAGAACAACTATCCTCAATAGGAATAGTGGTTCTCTTAGCCAGAGTAGAAATAGCCCCTTCAACTTTGGGCACCGTAGACCAGGGATCTTTGATAGACCCCTCCACAGGAAACCTCTTCTTAAAAGCAGGATACAGAGTCAAAGCCACTCCTGGCTTCTCCCTTTCTTGCGATATAATCTCCCTAGCACGGTCAGGCAATTTCAGTCTATCAAAACACTACACTGGGAGTTAGCGAGGAACTGCAGGACACAGCATGTGACGCCATAGAGGCTGGGGACGATATAGGAGATGGCCCTGGTAATACCTGAATAACATCCTCCTGAGAGACATTAGGCTCAACGTTGAAAAAATGTCTTCCCCTTGCAATGTCTGCTTGACACATGAACAAAATTGCATGGAAACTGCAATTTGTGCATCTAAGCACAACAGACAGGAATTTAGCTGAACTGAATCCTGATCCATGTCAGACATAATGTCTGAAAATTAAACAAACTTTTAAACTTGATTGTTTAATAATTAAGAAAAGATTTTCCCCTTCACTGGAGGAGACAGAAGAAAAATACTTTGATAAAAAACGTGCTGCAATTTAATCTGAGCGCTACCGCTCCTGACTAATACCTCTGCTCCATTCCTCAGCTTACTGAGACGTCAACCTTACCACCACCATGCAGCCAGTAGAACCTTCCCTTCTTCAGACACCTAAACTTTACTTCCTCCATGCACTAAAGGCAAAGAGAATGACTGGGTGTTGTGGGTAAGGGAGTGATACTTAACAGTTTTACTGTGGTGCTCTTTGCCTCCTCCTGCTGGCCAGGAGTGGTATTCCCAACAGTAATTAGATGAACCTGTGGACTCACCATATCTTAGGAAAGAAATGTTTGTTTAGGAAGGCAAATCTCAGATACTGGTAATGATCCCTGTGAATGGGAACATGAAGATACGCATCCTCTTGAACCAACGGAAGAATGGACCGGATGGTTTACATTTTGAAGGACAGAACCCTGAGAAATTAGCTTAAACACTTTAGGTCCAAAATGGGACTTAAAGTGTCCTCTTTTTTTGGGAACTAAAAAATATTTGAATAGAATCCTAGACCCTGTTCCTCGAGGGTCTGGAATAATCACTCACAGGGATGATAGGTCATTTACGCAATTTAAGAAGGCCTCTCTCTTTATCTGGTTTGCAGATAGCCTTGACAGGTGGAATCTGCCCCTGGGAATACACGTTTTGAATCCTATTCTGTAGCCATAAGATTCTATTGTCTATGGCCCAAGGATCCATGACATCTTGTATCCAAGCCTGCTGAAAAAAAGAAAGCCTGCCCCCACCTGATCCATTACAGGATCGGGGTGACTCCTTCATGTTGATTTGGAATCAGTGGAAGACTTCTTGGTTTGCTTCCCCCTATTCAAAGGCTGACCGAACCTTCAAAAGGACTTGGATTGATCTGATTTGGAAGAGGAAGACTTTTGTCCCTTAAAGTTACGAAAGGAACGAAAATGAAAATAGAACTCTGACGACCCTTAGGTCTATTCTTATCCTGAGGTAAGAAAGAACCCTTTCCACCTGTAATGTCAGAAATCTCAGCCAAACCTGGACCAAACAAGGTTTTGCCCTTATAAGGCAAAGATAAAAGCTTAGACTTGGATGTAGCATCAGCAGACCAAGATTTTAACCACAGTAAAACCAGATATCTTAGCACCCAATCTAAGAACTTGCATATTGGCATCACAAATAAAGGTATTAGCTAATTTGAGAGCTTTGATCCGATCTTGGATCTCCTCTATAGTAGTCTCCTCCTGGATAATATTAGATAAATCATCACACCAGTAAGATGCAGCCCCCGCAACTGTAGCAATACTAGCAACAGGTTGCCACTGCAAACCCTGAAGAATATACATTTTCTTTAAAAAAAAGTCTCAAGCTTCTTATCCATAGGATTTTGGAAGAACAACTATCCTCAATAAGAATAGTAGTTATTTTAGCCAAAGTAGAGATAGCCCCCTCTACCTTAGGTACTGTGCGCCATGAGTCACGAATAGCATCAGGGGACAGAGAAAAAGAAATCCCCGGCTTATCCTATTCCTGAATGATGATATCTGCATACTGTCTGGAACTAGAAATACTTCCACGGATGCAGGCACATTATATACCCTATTAAGCTTACTAGACCTCTTTGAATTCTCTGCAACAGATGAATCGGCTTCATCCAGAGTAGCAAGAATGTGCTTTAAAAGCACTCTGAGGTGTTCTAACTTAAATCTGAAATTAATCTCCTTTGAATCTGTAGCATCGGTCATTACAGTATCAGAATCTGATAACTCACCCTCAGAAGCCTCTGAGGATTTATCAGATATGATCATAACCCTTACCAACATTAATATACTTAGATTTCCTCTTAAGTTTACCAGAAACCGGAAAAGCTGATAAAGCTGCAAACACAGCAGATGATATTTGTGCAGCAAAATACATAGGTAAATAAACACCCCCAGAAGGAGGCTTAGAGGAACCGCAGAGCACTTAAAGGGACACTCAATAAAAATTAAACTTTCATTATTCAGATAGAGCATGCCATTTTAAACAACTTTCCAATTTACTTCCTTTAACAAAATGTGCAGTCTTTTTATATTTAAACATTTTGAGTCACCAGCTCCTACTGAGCATGTGCAAGAATAAGCGTGTATGCATTTGTGAATGGCTGATGGCTGTCACATGGTACGGTTATGCATTTGTGATTGGCTGATGTATGTCACATGGTACAGGGGGAGTGGAAAAAGACAGATTTTTTTTCTGACAATTTTAAAAGTTACTACTCATTCGAAGCTCAGACTAAGTGCTATTGCATTGTCTTGTTATCTTGCATTTGTTGATTATGCAAATCCACTGTGTTGACTGGTCCTTTAATGTGAAATAGAATGGGACATTTGAGGAGGTAACTGAGGCACGGCCTGGACAGCATTATCCTGAAAGACAAGCTCAGGATACATTTTTATCTTTAAAGTGTAAAGTCTTATCTACACATGTGGAACACAATTGCATAGGAGGCATAATCTGAGCCTCTAAACAAAGTAAACATTTAACTAAAGGTAGCTGCAACATCTTGTTCAGTGTCCATAGAAGCAAAAAGTATTTGAAAATTTTCACAGACTAAACAAATTAGAAAATAGAAGTACAACACCCCACTGCAGAATGAGATCAGAAGTAAAAATGCTACCTCTATATCCTCAGACTGACTGAGGTAACTCACCACACCGGAACCAGAAGCTCCCACTAGCAACCGGATTGAAATTAAACTAGATAAACCATCCGATATCCAGTCGACAGGATAATAAATACCCTTAGCAGCAGCTCCAAGCAGCGAGCCACTACGCTGCTTAGGAAGCTGTGAAAACCAAAGCAGAAGAGCAGAGAAACACATGACCGCGACGCAACCGGCTCCAAGTGCCAAATTTAAAAACAAAAACTGCCACACAAATTCAAAATAAAAACACACCAAATCGCGGAAAATAAAATAACCCTGAAACATCCAACCTTACTCAGCCTCAAAATCTAGGGCTAAAATGTAACCCCTTAAGATTCTCCTCTTCTAATTGTCCTTTATTATTTAAAAAAAAAAAAAAAAAAAAACACACACACACTTAGAAGCCCTAATACAGCCCAAACTCAAATTCCTATACCCAGGAGATAAAGTGAGACCCATAAAAAACAGAATTTATGTTTACCTGATAAATTACTTTCTCCAACGGTGTGTCCGGTCCACGGCGTCATCCTTACTTGTGGGATATTCTCTTCCCCAACAGGAAATGGCAAAGAGCCCAGCAAAGCTGGTCACATGATCCCTCCTAGGCTCCGCCTTCCCCAGTCATTCGACCGACGTAAAGGAGGAATATTTGCATAGGAGAAATCATATGATACCGTGGTGACTGTAGTTAAAGAAAATAAATTATCAGACCTGATTAAAAAACCAGGGCGGGCCGTGGACCGGACACACCGTTGGAGAAAGTAATTTATCAGGTAAACATAAATTCTGTTTTCTCCAA
The DNA here is from genome assembly GCF_027579735.1 of Bombina bombina. Taxonomy (NCBI): domain Eukaryota; kingdom Metazoa; phylum Chordata; class Amphibia; order Anura; family Bombinatoridae; genus Bombina; species Bombina bombina. Next base: position 208,835,988 of record NC_069505.1, on the reverse strand, counting down.
CATAGGTGTGTCCGGTCCACGGCGTCATCCTTACTTGTGGGAACCAATACCAAAGCTTTAGGACACGGATGAAGGGAGGGAGCAAATCAGGTCACCTAGATGGAAGGCACCACGGCTTGCAAAACCTTTCTCCCAAAAATAGCCTCAGAAGAAGCAAAAGTATCAAACTTGTAAAATTTAGTAAAAGTGTGCAGTGAAGACCAAGTCGCTGCCTTACATATCTGATCAACAGAAGCCTCGTTCTTGAAGGCCCATGTGGAAGCCACAGCCCTAGTGGAATGAGCTGTGATTCTTTCAGGAGGCTGCCGTCCAGCAGTCTCGTAAGCCAATCTGATGATGCTTTTAAGCCAAAAAGAGAGAGAGGTAGAAGTTGCTTTTTGACCTCTCCTTTTACCAGAATAAACAACAAACAAGGAAGATGTTTGTCTAAAATCCTTTGTAGCATCTAAATAGAATTTTAGAGCACGAACTACATCCAAATTGTGCAACAAACGTTCCTTCTTTGAAACTGGATTCGGACACAAAGAAGGCACGACTATCTCCTGGTTAATGTTTTTGTTAGAAACAACTTTCGGAAGAAAACCAGGTTTAGTACGCAAAACCACCTTATCTGCATGGAACACCAGATAAGGAGGAGAACACTGCAGAGCAGATAATTCTGAAACTCTTCTAGCAGAAGAAATTGCAACCAAAAACAAAACTTTCCAAGATAATAACTTAATATCAACGGAATGTAAGGGTTCAAACGGAACCCCCTGAAGAACTGAAAGAACTAAATTGAGACTCCAAGGAGGAGTCAAAGGTTTGTAAACAGGCTTGATTCTAACCAGAGCCTGAACAAAGGCTTGAACATCTGGCACAGCTGCCAGCTTTTTGTGAAGTAACACAGACAAGGCAGAAATCTGTCCCTTCAGAGAACTTGCAGATAATCCTTTCTCCAAACCTTCTTGAAGAAAGGATAGAATCTTAGGAATTTTTATCTTGTCCCAAGGGAATCCTTTAGATTGACACCAACAGATATATTTTTTCCATATTTTGTGGTAGATTTTTCTAGTTACAGGCTTTCTGGCCTGAACAAGAGTATCAATGACAGAATCTGAGAACCCTCGCTTTGATAAGATCAAGCGTTCAATCTCCAAGCAGTCAGTTGGAGTGAGACCAGATTCGGATGTTCGAACGGACCTTGAACAAGAAGGTCTCGTCTCAAAGGTAGCTTCCATGGTGGAGCCGATGACATATTCACCAGGTCTGCATACCAAGTCCTGCGTGGCCACGCAGGAGCTATCAAGATCACCGATGCCCTCTCCTGATTGATCCTGGCTACCAGCCTGGGGATGAGAGGAAAAGGCGGGAATACATAAGCTAGTTTGAAGGTCCAAGGTGCTACTAGTGCATCTACTAGAGTCGCCTTGGGATCCCTGGATCTGGACCCGTAGCAAGGAACCTTGAAGTTCTGACGAGAGGCCATCAGATCCATGTCTGGAATGCCCCACAATTGAGTAATTTGGGCAAAGATTTCCGGATGGAGTTCCCACTCCCCCGGATGAAATGTCTGACGACTCAGAAAATCCGCTTCCCAATTTTCCACTCCTGGGATGTGGATTGCAGACAAGTGGCAGGAGTGAGCCTCCGCCCATTGAATGATTTTGGTCACTTCTTCCATCGCCAGGGAACTCCTTGTTCCCCCCTGATGGTTGATGTACGCAACAGTCGTCATGTTGTCTGATTGAAACCGTATGAATTTGGCCTTTGCTAGCTGAGGCCAAGCCTTGAGAGCATTGAATATCGCTCTCAGTTCCAGAATATTTATCGGGAGAAGAGATTCTTCCCGAGACCAAAGACCCTGAGCTTTCAGGGGTCCCCAGACCGCGCCCCAGCCCACCAGACTGGCGTCGGTCGTGACAATGACCCACTCTGGTCTGCGGAAGCTCATCCCCTGTGACAGGTTGTCCAGGGACAGCCACCAACGGAGTGAATCTCTGGTCCTCTGATCTACTTGTATCGTCGGAGACAAGTCTGTATAATCCCCATTCCACTGACTGAGCATGCACAGTTGTAATGGTCTTAGATGAATTTGCGCAAAAGGAACTATGTCCATTGCCGCTACCATCAAACCTATTACTTCCATGCACTGCGCTATGGAAGGAAGAGGAACAGAATGAAGTATTTGACAAGAGTTTAAAAGTTTTGATTTTCTGGCCTCTGTCAGAAAGATCCTCATTTCTAAGGAGTCTATTACTGTTCCCAAGAAGGGAACCCTTGTTGATGGAGATAGAGAACTTTTTTCTACGTTCACTTTCCACCCGTGAGATCTGAGAAAGGCCAGGACAATGTCCGTGTGAGCCTTTGCTTGTGGAAGGGACGACGCTTGAATCAGTATGTCGTCCAAGTAAGGTACTACTGCAATGCCCCTTGGTCTTAGCACCGCTAGAAGGGACCCTAGTACCTTTTTGAAAATTCTTGGAGCAGTGGCTAATCCGAACGGAAGTGCCACAAACTGGTAATGCTTGTCCAGAAATGCGAACCTTAGGAACCGATGATGTTCCTTGTGGATAGGAATATGTAGATACGCATCCTTTAAATCCACCGTGGTCATGAATTGACCTTCCTGGATGGAAGGAAGAATTGTTCGAATGGTTTCCATTTTGAACGATGGAACCTTGAGAAACTTGTTTAGGATCTTGAGATCTAAGATTGGTCTGAATGTTCCCTCTTTTTTGGGAACTACGAACAGATTGGAGTAGAACCCCATCCCTTGTTCTCCTAATGGAACAGGATGAATCACTCCCATTTTTAACAGGTCTTCTACACAATGTAAGAATGCCTGTTTTTTTATGTGGTCTGAAGACAATTGAGACCTGTGGAACCTCCCCCTTGGGGGAAGCCCCTTGAATTCCAGAAGATAACCTTGGGAGACTATTTCTAGCGCCCAAGGATCCAGAACATCTCTTGGCCAAGCCTGAGCGAAGAGAGAGAGTCTGCCCCCCACCAGATCCGGTCCCGGATCGGGGGCCAACATCTCATGCTGTCTTGGTAGCAGTGGCAGGTTTCTTGGCCTGCTTACCTTTGTTCCAGCCTTGCATTGACCTCCAGGCTGGCTTGGCTTGAGAAGTATTACCCTCTTGCTTAGAGGACGTAGCACTTGGGGCTGGTCCGTTTCTGCGAAAGGGACGAAAATTAGGTTTATTTTTGGCCTTGAAAGACCTATCCTGAGGAAGGGCGTGGCCCTTGCCCCCAGTGATATCAGAAATAATCTCTTTCAAGTCAGGGCCAAACAGCGTTTTCCCCTTGAAAGGAATGTTAAGCAATTTGTTCTTGGAAGACGCATCCGCTGACCAAGATTTTAGCCAAAGCGCTCTGCGCGCCACAATAGCAAACCCAGAATTTTTCGCCGCTAATCTAGCCAATTGCAAAGTGGCGTCTAGGGTGAAAGAGTTAGCCAATTTGAGAGCATGAATTCTGTCCAAAATCTCCTCATAAGAAGAATCTTTATTGAGCGCCTTTTCTAGTTCATCGAACCAGAAACACGCTGCTGTAGTGACAGGAACAATGCATGAAATTGGTTGTAGAAGGTAACCTTGCTGAACAAACATCTTTTTAAGCAAACCCTCAAATTTTTTATCCATAGGATCTTTGAAAGCACAACTATCTTCTATGGGTATAGTGGTGCGTTTGTTTAGAGTAGAAACCGCCCCCTCGACCTTGGGGACTGTCTGCCATAAGTCCTTTCTGGGGTCGACCATAGGAAACAATTTCTTAAATATAGGGGGAGGGACGAAAGGTATGCCGGGCCTTTCCCATTCTTTATTTACAATGTCCGCCACCCGCTTGGGTATAGGAAAAGCTTCGGGGGGCCCCTGGACCTCTAGGAACTTGTCCATTTTACATAATTTCTCTGGAATGACCAAATTCTCACAATCATCCAGAGTAGATAACACCTCCTTAAGCAGGGCGCGGAGATGTTCCAATTTAAATTTAAATGTAATCACATCAGGTTCAGCTTGTTGAGAAATTTTCCCTGAATCTGAAATTTCTCCCTCAGACAAAACCTCCCTGGCCCCCTCAGACTGGTGTAGGGGCACTTCAGAACCAATATCATCAGCGTCCTCATGCTCTTCAGTATTTTCTAAAACAGAGCAGTCGCGCTTTCGCTGATAAGTGGGCATTTTGGCTAAAATGTTTTTGATAGAATTATCCATTACAGCCGTTAATTGTTGCATAGTAAGGAGTATTGGCGCACTAGATGTACTAGGGGCCTCCTGTGTGGGCAAGACTGGTGTAGACGAAGGAGGGGATGATGCAGTACCATGCTTACTCCCCTCACTTGAGGAATCATCTTGGGCATCATTTTCTCTAAATTTTGTGTCACATAAATCACATCTATTTAAATGAGAAGGAACCTTGGCTTCCCCACATACAGAACACAGTCTAATCTGGTAGTTCAGACATGTTAAACAGGCATAAACTTGATAACAAAGTACAAAAAACGTTTTAAAATAAAACCGTTACTGTCACTTTAAATTTTAAACTGAACACACTTTAAAATTCACCAAAATTTCACCACAGTGTCTTAAAGCCTTAAAAGTATTGCACACCAAATTTGAAAGCTTTAACTCTTAAAATAACGGAACCGGAGCCGTTTTTATATTTAACCCCTTTACAGTCCCTGGTATCTGCTTTGCTGAGACCCAACCAAGCCCAAAGGGGAATACGATACCAAATGACGCCTTCAGAAAGTCTTTTCTATGTATCAGAGCTCCTCACACATGCATCTGCATGTCATGCTTCCCAAAAACAAGTGCGCAATAGAGGCGCGAAAATGAGGCTCTGCCTATGATTAGGGAAAGCCCCTAGAGAATAAGGTGTCCAATACAGTGCCTGCCGGTTATTTTACATAATTCCCAAGAATAAAATAATTCCTCAAAGCTATGAAGTATAAAATATGCTTATATATCAATCGTTTCAGCCCAGAAAATGTCTACAGTCTTAAAAGCCCTTGTGAAGCCCTTTTTTTTTCTTATGTAATAAAAATGGCTTACCGGATCCCATAGGGAAAATGACAGCTTCCAGCATTACATCGTCTTGTTAGAAATGTGTCATACCTCAAGCAGCAAAAGTCTGCTCACTGTTTCCCCCAACTGAAGTTAATTCCTCTCAACAGTCCTGTGTGGAAACAGCCATCGATTTTAGTAACGGTTGCTAAAATCATTTTCCTCTTACAAACATAAATCTTCATCTCTTTTCTGTTTCAGAGTAAATAGTACATACCAGCACTATTTTAAAATAACAAACTCTTGATTGAATAATAAAAACTACAGTTAAACACTAAAAAACTCTAAGCCATCTCCGTGGAGATGTTGCCTGTACAACGGCAAAGAGAATGACTGGGGAAGGCGGAGCCTAGGAGGGATCATGTGACCAGCTTTGCTGGGCTCTTTGCCATTTCCTGTTGGGGAAGAGAATATCCCACAAGTAAGGATGACGCCGTGGACCGGACACACCTATGTTGGAGAAAAAGATCCACAAAGGATTAACCTCTAAAGTGCTGCCCTCAATACTTGCAAAAGCAAATACCTGTGGATCCGGATGCAGGGCAGAAACAGCTTCTGTGACTAATACACCAACATCTGTCATGGACCTATAGAAAAAGAAAAAATAGAATAACCAATTCTGGTTTTCTATCAAAGGGGTAGCATAAGTGTTAGAAATAAGACAAGGACCACCTCGTCACCTTCTAACTGCTAAAAGTCACCATTACTCCTACCAAGGAGATTGACATGGACACAAGCATAGCCCCAAATCCTTGCTTGCGGGGAAAAGTACCCATTAAATTATTAATATCTTCAGGCACCTTCTTCACCATCCTCCCGTGATCAAGGCAAAGAGAATGACTGGGGGTTATGGGTAAGGGAAGTGATACTTAACAGCTTTGCTGGGGTGCTCTTTGTCGCCTCCTGCTGGCCAGGAGAGAATATCCCACTAGTAATTGGAATGAATTGTGGATTCTCTATGCCATAGGAAATAAATATGGATGGTCATTAAAACTTTGCTAAAACACCAATGGTGGCCCAAGACTTTTGCACAGTACTGTATATCCCAGACACACACACACACATACATATACATACATATATATATATATATATATATATATATATATATATATATATATATATCCCCCTGTCTTTTTTGTAGTAATTCCAGTGGACTTACACTAAACTGAAAAATTGCAACTTAGGACTTATTATCATCTCCAAATTTTGGTTACTAAATATATGAATATTTCTGTTAAACATCTACAGAAATCTGAAAATCAAAAGTTGAGGGACAGGGTGCAGATGGAAAAGACAATAAGCTTGTTTATTTTGCTTCATCCTGTGTTCATACATATAGATGCCATACAAAACAAGTTCCAGACAGACACTGCATGTTAAATAACAGATCTCCAAGATAAATCATCATGAATTAAAGAAGCAGCAAATCTTTTTATCCAATTATGGAAGCTGTACATTAGAGATTAGGACAAAACAGACGTGTGACTTTGTTGATTTTAATAGTTATTCATTAGAATAAAGTCAGTACTTTATCCTTAAAAAAAAGTCCACATGGTTAAATTATTGACATCCCAACATTATGCACAGGCTAATTTTTAACTCATTTGTCCATGAAAGGTCACACGATCATGAATTCCAACTCTGCTTTCATGGAAATATTCCCTGCAAGAAACATTTTAAATGGGTCACATACAGCAAGTGAAAGTGGAAATATGCATAGATTAAATTCAAGCAAATGTCTCCTGAAAATATAGATTGCAGTGTACATACTAAAGTATTCATCAAAATAATAATAAAAAACAGGGACTGTAGGATAAGTCTGTGTAGTGACCTCAATAATTATAGTTTGAGGATTTCAATTATTACATTTTCAAATAGCCAGCAAAGCAAATAATAAAATGGTTATTTTTATAGTTAATATACATATATTGGCGTATTAAAATATATTGACGTATTAAAATATATTGAATATAACAATTACACGCTTTCCTCATATATTAGTGGTAAATTTCATTAAAATACATAAACATATAAATAAATGACAAATACTAATTATTAATAGTTTGCAGGTAACACAAACATACATAAGACATAAAAAACCTTGAGATTTTAATATAAAATGTTTTAATTATGTGTAGTAAAAACTTTCATTATTTATTTTACTCCCTTAAAGGGACAGTCTACACCAGAATTTCTATTGTTTTAAAAGATAGATAATCCCTTTATTACCCATTTCCCAGGTTTGCATAACCAACACAGTTATAATAATATACTTTTAACCTCTGTGATTATCTTGTATCTAAGTCTCTGCAAACTGCACCTTTTTTCAGTTCTTTTGAAAGACTTGCCGTCTAGCCAATCAGTGCCTGATCCCAGATTACTTCAAGTGCACGAGCACAGTGTTATCTATATGAAATACGTGAACTAACACCCTCTAGTGGTGAAAAACTGTTAAAATGCAATCTGAAAGAGGTGGGCTTCAAGGTCTAAGAAATTAGCATATGAACCTCCTAGGTTAAGCTTTCAACTAAGAATACCAAGAGAACAAAGCAAAATTGGTGATAAAAGTAAATTGGAAAATTGTTTAAAATTACATGCTCTATCTGAATCATGAAAGTTTATTTTGGCCTAGACTGTCCCTTTAACACTGAAAAACATAATTTATGCTTACCTGATAAATTCCTTTCTTCTGTAGTGTGATCAGTCCACGGGTCATCATTACTTCTGGGATATTACTCCTCCCCAACAGGAAGTGCAAGAGGATTCACCCAGCAGAGCTGCATATAGCTCCTCCCCTCTACGTCACTACCAGTCATTCGACCAAGGACCAACGAGAAAGGAGAAGCCAAGGGTGTAGTGGTGACTGGAGTATAACTTAAAAAATATTTACCTGCCTTAAAAACAGGGCGGGCCGTGGACTGATCACACTACAGAAGAAAGGAATTTATCAGGTAAGCATAAATTATGTTTTCTTCTGTTAAGTGTGATCAGTCCACGGGTCATCATTACTTCTGGGATACCAATACCAAAGCAAAAGTACACGGATGACGGGAGGGATAGGCAGGCTCTTTATACAGAAGGAACCACTGCCTGAAGAACCTTTCTCCCAAAAATAGCCTCCGAGGAAGCAAAAGTGTCAAATTTGTAAAATTTGGAAAAAGTATGAAGCGAAGACCAAGTTGCAGCCTTGCAAATCTGCTCAACAGAGGCCTCATTCTTGAAGGCCCAAGTGGAAGCCACAGCTCTAGTAGAATGAGCTGTAATTCTTTCAGGAGGCTGCTGTCCAGCAGTCTCATAAGCTAAACGAATTATGCTACGAAGCCAAAAAGAAAGAGAGGTAGCAGAAGCCTTTTGACCTCTCCTCTGACCAGAGTAAACGACAAACAGAGAAGACGTTTGTCGAAATTCCTTAGTTGCCTGTAAGTAAAATTTTAGAGCACGGACTACATCCAGGTTGTGCAGTAGACGTTCCTTCTTCGAAGAAGGATTTGGGCACAAAGAAGGAACAACAATCTCTTGATTGATATTCCTGTTAGTGACTACCTTAGGTAAGAACCCAGGTTTAGTACGCAGAACTACCTTATCCGAATGAAAAATCAAATAAGGAGAATCACAATGTAAGGCTGATAATTCAGAAACTCTTCGAGCCGAGGAAATAGCCATTAAAAATAGAACTTTCCAAGATAACAACTTTATATCAATGGAATGAAGGGGTTCAAACGGAACGCCCTGTAAAACATTAAGAACAAGGTTTAAACTCCATGGTGGAGCAACAGTTTTAAACACAGGCTTAATCCTGGCCAAAGCCTGACAAAAAGCCTGGACGTCAGGAACTTCTGACAGACGTTTGTGTAACAGAATGGACAGAGCTTAGATCTGTCCCTTTAATGAACTAGCAGATAAACCCTTTTCGAAACCTTATTGTAGAAAAGACAATATCCTAGGAATCCTAACCTTACTCCAAGAGTAACCTTTGGATTCACACCAATATAGGTATTTACGCCATATCTTATGGTAAATCCTTCTGGTAACAGGCTTCCTAGCCTGTATTAAGGTATCAATAACTGACTCAGAAAACCCACGTCTTGATAAAATCAAGCGTTCAATTTCCAAGCAGTCAGCTTCAGAGAAGTTAGATTTTGATGTTTGAAAGGACCCTGTATCAGAAGGTCCTGTTTCAGAGGTAGAGACCAAGGTGGACAGGATGACATGTCCACCAGGTCTGCATACCAAGTCCTGCGTGGCCATGCAGGTGCTATTAGAATCACTGATGCTCTCTCCTGTTTGATTCTGGCAATCAATCGAGGAAGCATCGGGAAGGGTGGAAACACGTAAGCCATCCTGAAGTCCCAAGGTGCTGTCAGGGCATCTATCAGGACTGCTCCTGGATCCCTGGATCTGGACCCGTAACGAGGAAGCTTGGCGTTCTGTCGAGACGCCATGAGATCTATCTCTGGTTTGCCCCAACGTCGAAGTATTTGGGCAAAGACCTCCGGATGAAGTTCCCACTCCCCCGGATGAAAAGTCTGACGACTTAAGAAATCCGCCTCCCAGTTCTCCACTCCCGGGATGTGGATTGCTGACAGGTGGCAAGAGTGAGACTCTGCCCAGCGAATTATCTTCGATACTTCCATCATTGCTAGGGAGCTTCTTGTCCCTCCCTGATGGTTAATGTAAGCTACAGTCGTGATGTTGTCCGACTGAAACCTGATGAACCCCCGAGTTGTCAACTGGGGCCAAGCCAGGAGTGCATTGAGAACTGCTCTCAATTCCAGAATGTTTATTGGCAGGAGACTCTCCTCCTGACTCCATTGTCCCTGAGCCTTCAGAGAATTCCAGACGGCACCCCAACCTAGAAGGCTGGCGTCTGTTGTTACAATTGTCCAGTCTGGTCTGCTGAATGGCATCCCCCTGGACAGATGTGGCCGAGAAAGCCACCATAGAAGAGAATTTCTGGTCTCTTGATCCAGATTCAGAGAAGGGGACAAGTCTGAGTAATCCCCATTCCACTGACTTAGCATGCACAGTTACAGTGGTCTGAGGTGTAAGCGTGCAAAGGGTACTATGTCCATTGCCGCTACCATTAAGCCGATTACCTCCATGCATTGAGCCACTGACGGGTGTTGAATGGAATGAAGGGTGCGGCAAGCACTTTGAAGTCTTGTTAGCCTGTCCTCTGTCAGGTAAATCTTCATTTCTACAGAATCTATAAGAGTCCCCAGGAAGGGAACTCTTGTGAGTGGAACGAGTGAACTTTTCTTTTCGTTCACCTTCCATCCATGTGACCTTAGAAATGCCAGTACTAACTCTGTATGAAACTTGGCAGTTTGAAAGCTTGAAGCTTGTATCAGAATGTCGTCTAGGTATGGAGCTACCGAGATTCCCCGCGGTCTTAGTACCGCCAGAAGAGCACCAGAACCTTTGTGAAGATTCTTGGAGCTGTAGCCAATCCGAATGGAAGAGCCACAAACTGGTAATGCCTGTCTAGGAAGGCAAACCTTAGGTACCGGTAATGATCTTTGTGAATCGGTATGTGAAGGTAAGCATCTTTTAAATCTACTGTGGTCATGTACTGACCCTCTTGGATCATAGGTAAAATTGTCCGAATAGTCTCCATCTTGAACGATGGAACTCTTAGGAATTTGTTTAGGATCTTTAAGTCCAGGATTGGTCTGAAAGTTCCCTCTTTTTTGGGAACCACAAACAGATTTGAGTAAAACCCTTGTCCCTGTTCCGACCGTGGAACTGGATGGATTACTCCCATTAACAAGAGCTCTTGTACGCAGCGTAGAAACGCCTCTTTCTTTGTCTGGATTGTTGACAACCTTGACAGATGAAATCTCTCTCTTGGAGGAGAGTGTTTGAAGTCCAGAAGGTATCCCTGAGATATTATCTCTAGCGCCCAGGGATCCTGGACATCTCTTGCCCAAGCCTGGGCGAAGAGAGAAAGTCTGCCCCCCACTAGATCCGATCCCGGATCGGGGGCCCTCAATTCATGCTGTTTTAGGGGCAGCCGCAGGTTTCCTGGCCTGCTTGCCCTTGTTCCAAGACTGGTTAGGTCTCCAGTTTTGTCTGTAGCGAGCAACAGATCCTTCTTGCTTTGGGGCAGAGGAAGTTGATGCTGCTCCTGTTTTGAAATTCCGAAAGGAACGAAAATTAGACTGTTTGGCCTTAGGTTTGGCCCTGTCTTGAGGCAGGGCATGGCCTTTACCTCCTGTAATGTCAGCGATAATTTCTTTCAAACCAGGCCCAAATAAGGACTGCCCTTTAAAAGCTATATTAAGTAATTTAGACTTAGAAGTAACATCAGCTGACCAGGATTTTAGCCACAGCGCCCTGCGTGCCTGAATGGCGAATCCTGAATTCTTAGCCGTAAGTTTAGTTAAATGTACTACGGCCTCCGAAATGAATGAATTAGCTAGTTTAAGGACTCTAAGCCTGTCCGTAATGTCGTCCAGAGTAGCTGAACTAATGTTCTCTTCCAGAGACTCAATCCAGAATGCCGCTGCAGCCGTGACCGGCGCAATGCATGCAAGGGGTTGCAATATAAAACCTTGTTGAACAAACATTTTCTTAAGGTAACCCTCTAATTTTTTATCCATTGGATCTGAAAAAGCACAGCTATCCTCCACCGGGATAGTGGTACGCTTAGCTAAAGTAGAAACTGCTCCCTCCACCTTAGGGACCGTTTGCCATAAGTCCCGTGTGGTGGCGTCTATTGGAAACATTTTTCTAAATATCGGAGGGGGTGAGAACGGCACACCGGGTCTATCCCACTCCTTAGTAACAATTTCAGTAAGTCTCTTAGGTATAGGAAAAACATCAGTACTCGCCGGTACCGCAAAATATTTATCCAACCTACACATTTTCTCTGGTATTGCAACTGTGTTACAATCATTCAGAGCCGCTAACACCTCCCCTAGTAATACACGGAGGTTTTCCAGCTTAAATTTAAAATTTGAAATATCTGAATCCAGTCTGTTTGGATCAGAACCGTCACCCACAGAATGAAGTTCTCCGTCCTCATGTTCTGCCACCTGTGGCGCAGTGTCTGACATGTCCCTAATATTATCAGCGCACTCTGTTCTCACCCCAGAGTGATCACGCTTGCCTCTTAGTTCTGGTAATTTAGCCAAAACTTCAGTCATAACAGTGGCCATATCTTGTAAAGTTATCTGTAATGGCCGCCCAGCTGTACTGGGCGCCACCATATCGCGCACCTCCCGAGCGGGAGATGCAGGTACTGACACGTGAGGCGAGTTAGTCGGCATAACTCTCCCCTCGTTGTTTGGTGAAATTTGTTCAATTTGTACAGATTGACTTTTATTTAAAGTAGCATCAATACAGTTAGTACATAAATTTCTATTGGGCTCCACTTTGGCATTGCAACAAATGACACAGGTATCTTCCTCTGAATCAGACATGTTTAACACACTAGCAATAAACTTGCAACTTGGAATACAATTCTATTAGAATATTATTAAAAACGTACTGTGCCTTTAAGAAGCACAGAAGATTTATGACAGTTGAAAATTAATAAACTGAAACAGTTATAGCCTCAATCCTTGTAAACAACACAACTTTAGCAAAGGTTTGATCCCATTAGCAAAAGACAACTAATTCTGAAAGCAGAAAAAAATTACAGAATAAACGTTTTTTATCTCAGTCAACTATAATCTCACAGCTCTGCTGAGAGAAATTACCTCCCTCAAAACAAGTTTTGAAGACCCCTGAGTTCTGTAGAGATGAACCGGATCATGCAGGAAATACAATGAGCTGCTGACTGAAATTTCTGATGCGTAGTAAAAGCGCCAAAAAACGGCCCCTCCCCATCACACACAGCAGTGAGAGAGAACAGAAACGGTCAGAAAAAAGATCAAGCAACTGCCAAGTGGAAAAATAGTGCCCAAACATTTATTCACTCAGTACCTCAGCAAATGAAAACGATTTTACATTCCAGCAAAAACGTTAAACATAATTTCTTAGTTATTAAAAAGTTTTATGTACTTTTTACAGTGTAATTCCCCCCAGAATACTGAAGTGTAAAGTATACATACATGACATATCGGTATGGCAGGATTTTCTCATCAATTCCATTGTCAGAAAATAAAAGCTGCTACATACCTCTATGCAGATTCATCTGCCCGCTGTCCCCTGATCTGAAGTGTACCTCTCCTCAGATGGCCGAGAAACAGCAATATGATCTTAACTACTCCGGCTAAAATCATAGTAAAACTCTGGTAGATTCTTCTTCAAACTCTGCCAGAGAGGTAATAACACACTCCGGTGCTATTTTAAAATAACAAACTTTTGATTGAAGATATAAAACTAAGTATAATCACCATAGTCCTCTCACACATCCTATCTAGTCGTTGGGTGCAAGAGAATGACTGGGAGTGACGTAGAGGGGAGGAGCTATATGCAGCTCTGCTGGGTGAATCCTCTTGCACTTCCTGTTGGGGAGGAGTAATATCCCAGAAGTAATGATGACCCGTGGACTGATCACACTTAACAGAAGAAATAATGAGTTTACCAATTCTGAGAATTGTAAATGCACCTTGCACACTAAACAAACCTAACCATGCTATATATCTGTCCCTAATCGGCCTCAGCAGAGAGGATTAGAAAAGTAACAGCAAAACAATGCTAATAAATCATCACTGGCTAACTTTTCCAGTAACAAGCCTGGATTGGCTCCTCCAAATAAGAGAAGAGGTGGATGGAGTTTGGCCACTGAAAAACAAGTGCAGCAAACAACATGTTAATGTATTCTTGTTAATGTTTCACACTGAGCCTGTATGTTAATTTATTGCAAAACCACATTTTTTTTTATTATTTTTTAAAATATTTACCTTTTTCTTTAGGAAACCCAGACCAGCGATCCTCCGCCCACAGCTCCTCTGTACTTACCTCAACAATGACTAAACCGCTTTCTCCAATGATGGCGTGCACCCCAAGGCGTCCAGCTCGTAAGGCCACGCAACGATTGGAGTAAGCTGGTTTCGTCATCGATATGCTAATTACAGCATGAGAAGCGGGCGCAGGATCGCCGGTATATTTTTTCTCCTTGTGTGATTCTATCCCCACAATTTTTCATACAAGATGAAAACTGGATTTTTCAGAGTTGGACAGAATTTTTAAGAGACAGAGAGTAGGAGTCAGTCTATAATGAGATCAATTAAATTTAAGGGACCATTAAATATAATTGCTTTATCAACAAGTGCATAAATATTAATATCTGTTATCAGTGCCGCGAGTCAATTAAGTTTGAGGTTGTGCGCTATACAAGTATCCAATTATAAGAAAAATTAAATAGTATTTACTCTATCATGTGATAGCCATCAGCCAATCACAGATTTATATATGTATAGTCACTGTGAACTTTTGCACAAGCTCAATAGGAACCTGTAACTCTGTGCACAATTTGATACTTGTAGTAAATTGGAAAGTTTCTTAACGTAGCATTCTCTGCTGGAATCATGAAAGTTTAATTTTTACTTTAGTGTCCCTATAAGAAAGAAAAATAGGCGCCAGAGCTACAATTGTAAGAAATCAGCTCCCCTGATTATTTTCGCTCACCTATAAAGCTAAATATTTATATTGTAGCCATAACAGAAGCATGATAAATGTTACTTCAAATGGTGCTATATTATGAGGCTTCAAGAAGGCTCAATACATATTTGATGGATTTCTCTTTTTAATTCCTGAATAGACTCATCCTTGAGAATTGTATTTGAAAATTCAAGAGAAAGTCAAAATACTGAGGAGCCTGCTCTACATTTGCCATGACCTAAAGAATATCTTCATATAATGATAGATGTAGACACAAATTTAGGAGCATGAACTAGAATTTATGATTCATGGCTTAGTGGTTCCATGGGTCCAGGCATTTATCAAGCCTTCAACATAAATGTATGAATTACACAACTTCTAACTTGTAGTTGAGTTACACAAATTCAGTAGTCTCATTAGAGACCTAGCTTTTAGAGCAAAATGATACATTGCTGGTATTCACGATCATTTGAAGGTTTGTAAAATGATACTGATTAACCTGAATGTGTTATTTACTTCCTTTCTTCTTGGAGGATACAAATGATTAGAGGGTTATATCATAATGTACAATATAAATTTAAAACTAAATAGCAGTATAACTAGAGGTCTTAGCCCAAGAATTCATCAAACTACACTGTTGCAAACCTCAAGGATCTTAAAATACACAGATTTTACATGGACACAAAGTTTTATTCTAGTGTAAACAACAATTTGATTTAAGGTTCCCTTAGGATTAGCATAGTTTTAAAAAAAAAAAAACTACTTGGCTTGACAGGATACGCATACTTATAGCATCACAAATCACAAAAGTGTCCAGTGGGATCAAATCCAAGAATGTTATTAGGCTTGTTACAGCAAACTGACTGCACAATGGGCTGACCTCTGAACCATTACATCCCTGCACAAAGCTTTGTTATGGTTCTAGCATTGCATTCTATGAAGAACAGTATTGCATACATGAGTTGGCTTCTTGACTGCATATAAACACGCGAGACTGAATAAAATCAGGTTATTTATTATCTGTTTAGAAAACAAAACCAAAGCATAGGAATTTGTCCAAAACACACAATGAACATAATTATATTCTTTTATCTGCCAATCAGAGGTATTTGGTAAATGCTACAATACACCTGCAAAAACTTTGAGATGTATTACATTATTATTATTATTACAACAAATTGTGTATTCATCACTTTGTAATTTTTATCTTTTTTTTAAAACCGGCTTGTGTCAATAGTTCATACTTAAAGGGACAGTCTAGTCAAAAATAAAAAATAAACTTTCATGATTCAGATAGGGCATGCAATTTTAAACAATTTTCCAATTTTCTTTTATCACCAATTTTGCTTTGCTCTCTTGGTATTCTTAGTTGAAAGCTTAACCTAGGAGGTTCATATGCTAATTTCTTAGACCTTGAAGGCCACATCTTTTCAGAATGCATTTTAACAGTTTTTCACCACTAGAGGGTGTTAGTTCATGTGTTTCATATAGATAACACTGTGCTCATGCACGTGAAGGTATCTGGGAGCCAGCACTGATTGGCTAAACTGCAAGTCTGTCAAAAGAACTGAAATAAAGGGGCAGTTTGCAGAGGCTTAGATACAAGATAATCACAGAGGTAAAAAGTATATAAATATAACTGTCTTGGTTATGCAAAACTGGGGAATGGGTAATAAAGAGATTATCTATCTTTTAAAAGAATAAAAATTCTGGTGAGACTGTCCCTTTAAAAGGGACAGTGAACAACAAAATTGTTATTTTTTAAAAAGATAATGCCTTTACTACCCATTCCCCAGCTTTGCACAACCAACATTGTTATATTAAAAGGGATACTAAATCCAATTTTTTTCTTTCATGATTCAGATAGAGAAGGCAATTTTAAGCAACTTTCTAATTTACTCCTATTATCAATTTTTCTTTGTTCTCTTGCTATCTTTATTTGAAAAAGAAGGCATCTAAGCGAAGGAGCCAGCATTTATCCACCAATCAGCAAGCACAACCCAGGTTGTGAACAAAAAATGGTCCGGCTTCTAAACTTACATTCTTGCTTTTCAAATAAAGATAGCAAAAGAATGAGGAAATTGATAATAGGAGTACATTAGAAAGTTGCTTAAAATTGCATGCTCTATCTGAATCATGAAAGAAAAAAAATTGGGTTCAGTGACCCTTAAATATACTTTATAACATTTAAACCTATACATTTTTAAATGTATGCGCTTTCATAACAATAGACTGCTAATTCATGTGGGCCATATAGATAGCATTGTGCTCACGCCTGTGAAGTTGTGCACAAATTGGCTAAAATACAAGTCAATGGATAAAAATAGCCATGTGATCAGGGAGCTGTCAAGTGGCTTAGATACCAAGAAATCACAGGGTTTAAAACTATATTAATATAACAGTGTTGGATATACGAAACTGGGGAATGGGTAATAAAGGGATTATCTATCTTTTTAAACAATAACAATTTTGGACTTGACTGTCCCTTTAAAGGGAAAGTAAAGGCAAAATTAAATTTTGTGGTTTAGCCAGAATATTGAATTTTAATAAACTTTCTGATTTATTCCTATTATCAATTTTTTTTTGTAGATTTAATCTAGGTAGGCTCATAGGAGTGTGCTAGTGTCTATTATTTTATGGCAGCAGTATTTGCAATAATGAACATGTAAACGATGCTACAAACCATTGCTACAGACACATGCATGCTCCTGAACTCTTATGAACCTACCTAGTTAACTCTTAAAAAGGACAATAAACACTAAATACATGCTAGACAGAATGATGCATTCAAAAAAAGATTAGTCTGAATATAACATGTAGGTGTATTTTTTAAGTTTCATTAGCTGCATAAATATTGACAAAATAAGTAAGTTTTAGTGTCTATAAAACAATGGGAGTTGCCATGTTGTAACTTAGGTTACCTTCTCTGCTGTGGCCAATTAGGGACTGGCCAATGGCTAAGTGTTCTGCACTTCCATGCCGAACAGTAACTGAAATGTTCACAATTTCAGAAAGGAATTATAGGAAAAGGGGATAAAATAAATAATGAAAGTATATGTCAGAGTTATTTATATTTATTTTTTATTATCATCTCAAAGTGTTTAATGCCCCTTTAAACAAAGGATACAAACTATATTTGATGATAAAAAATAAAATGGAAAGATGTTTCAAACTACATTCTGTATCTGAATCATAATTTTTAAATTTTGACTTACTGTCCCTTTAAACAGGGCTCGACAAACGCAGGAGCCAGGGAGCCACTGGCTCCTAGAGAGTTTTACCCCTGGCTCTTAACGGTTTGGGTTCTTCTCCATATATCTATAAATGAATACCACTGTCTGACTCCTAAAGGTATCTCTGGCTCCAAAATATTCTTACTGGCTCACAAATTTTAAACAGATTTGTCGACCCCTGCCTTTAAAAATGGCTTTGTTTAATTTAACTATGTCACTTTAAATCTTATAAAATAAGAGGTATCCCTATTCATATTACTTAAAGGGACATAAAACTTTTTTTTTTTTTTTTTTTTTTAAAGGATTCATTTAGAACATGTGGTTTTTATTAACTTTTCAATTTACTTCTATTATCTAATCTATCTTTGTTTTTATGGTATCCTTTGTTGGAAAGCATACCTAGGTAGGCTTAATAGGAGCAATGCACTACTGGGAGCAAGTTGCTGATTGGTGACTGAACACACACAAATCTTGACATTGGCTCACCCAATGTGTTCAGTTAAGTCTTAGTAGTACATTACTGCTCCTTCATTAAAAGATATCAAGCCCTGCTATGTAGCAAACTCAGAAAGCTCAAACTAGACAAAAGAAATAAGCTTAAAGATAAATGAAAAAGCAGCAATGCACTACTGGGAGGTATATATACGCAGCAACCAATCAGCAGCTAGCTCCCAACTGCTAAGCCTACCTAGGTATCCTTTTCAACAAAAGGATACCAAGAGATTAAATTAGATCAGAGAAGTAAATTGTAAAGCTGTTTAAAATTGTATGTTCTATCTGAAGCATTAAAGAAAATGTTTGGGCTTCATGTACCGTTAAATCAAAGTAAACCTAAAAAGAAACATTGTGCTTCTCTAGAACATTTATGACATCAAGATATATATGCCTTCCTGTAGAGCCTCCAGCCCCCTTGTGGGGCTGTGAGAGGGAAAAATGGACCCTGAACTAATGACGTTAAAAATAAATAAATGGTAAAATCCTTTTAAAATGATAAAACACATTGCATTGATATACATCAAGTATAACCCACTGGATAGTGTTTTTTATTACAATAAAACAAACTGCTCTATATCCCTTTAAGACCTTAGAAAGATCTCTTAATAAGTTATGAGGATCACAAAACAAATTTGGAAACTTTCTGACCATTTCATGATTATGACATAGAAAAAAAAAAAAGATAAAAACATTAGTGGCACCTAAAAATTATTAGAAAGTTCTGATAATAAACTAGTGCAGAAAAGCTGTACGCTTGTTTGTAGAGTTCAGACAGAAAGAAGAAACAAGAGAGTTCTGAAGATGAACATTATCCTGATTGAAAATTAGATAAGAAAAAACCATCCCAAAGAAGAACACTGTCACTAATTTCAGATATATTACTAGCTGCTTGTACAGTCACCAACCAGTAGAATGGTCTGATAAGCCACTGTGCAAAAGGCCTAAAAGATTAACCTAAAAATGATTGGGTTCCATAGGGGAATGAGATATTTAAAGAAAAAGCTAATCCTTTCTATGAAACAGATATAACATTTCACAAAAAAATCTTGTATTTGCATGATTTACCAGATATGTCCTAAACACTGTAAACTTACATATTTTTTGTATGTTTACAGATGTTTCACTATTTGATGAAAGAATGTTTATTGTGATTTATACCTGTTATTTCTGTTTGAAATATTAAATGTTTATGTAACAAAAAGTTTCAGGAGGATAATGTTAAGGCCCCTGAATATTGTCCTTATTCTTAAAATGAAGGTAAACTTTGATGAATGAAAGCCCGGTTTTTAAAAATACTATTAAAAACAGGGGCACTTTCCTTCATCAAAGTTTAGAAAGCAGCCGTTTTGTTTAAAAACTTAACTTTCTTCTCTTAACAGCCGGAGCAGCTTCCCCCCGCACGGAGATCCTCTCTTCACACGTCAGCAATGACTAATTTGGCTTCTTCAGGCAATGTTACCCCTGGGGGGAAAGCCGTGATTGGAGGAAGCCGGATTAGTCATTGCTGACGTGTGAAGAGAGGATCTCTGGATGGGGGAAGCTGCTCCAGCTGTGAAGAGAAGAAAGGTAACTTTTTAAACAAAACAGCTGCTTTCTTCACTTTGATGGATGAAAGTGCCCCTGTTTTAATAGTATTTTTAAAAACCGGGCTTTCATTCATTACATTTTACCTTCACTTTAAATGTAGGAAGACGACATGTAGGACTTTTGTAGATTACCCTTAGATTGCATGGATTATAACGGATTTGTTAAATGGAATGGATTCATTTTATCAATGGATTTATAGAACATTCCATAATCTATAGGTTTTGCTTTTTTTCAGAATGTCTAACGGCATCTCGATAAATAAAAAAATAAAATAATTTAATCACTGGACAATCAGAGAAAAGGCAAAGTAACCTGAACTTCCAAGGAATTAACCACTTTGGCCAGTTGTAGAGATTCTCAACCTTACAAATACGTGATAACAGACAATTTCACATTTATTTCTGGAAATCCCCATTCCTGAGAAAATAACAGGAAATAACAGAAAAACTTCCTTGTGGAGATACCACTCCCTGAGATAAATCTCCTCAAGGAAACCTAGAAAATAAATTGAAACCAATTTAGATAGACTGCTACCCACAAGAGTTTATCTGCAGCTTTGCATATCGCAACACTGCTTTGAATGCACTTGATACTCAAAATATGCCATGGTTGTTATGTTGGCCATCCCCAAATGTATATGAACACAATGCAAATACAGAGGCATCACTAAGGTATACAACAAACATAACCTCACACTGTTCAAAATATATCAACTTAGAAGGTGATTTTTCTTAGCCTCATCTGCAGAGGTAGCTGGCATACCAGGACCCTCTGCAAATAGCAATAAAAAGCAACTTAGAAAAGACGCAAGTGTCCTTTGATGCAGAGACAATTATTGAATGCAGGAGTCACAGGGAGAGAAACTTGCTGCAGTCAAATGCAAACATATTATTGCGGTTCTATATCAAGGCACATAAATCAGGAAATATTCAAAAACATTACATCAAAATTGCCCTGATGATGTCACAAGCCCAGCCTACTGAACTCACAACAGGTCAAAATTGTATGTGCTGCAAAGCTGCCGTTATCTGAAAACCATAAAATATTGCACAAAAGGTTTAAAATTACATCTAACTTGCAATTACCAAACATTTAAAAGGGACAACAACAAAAAAAGGAATCTGGAGGAAAGCTCCAGCTTACACAACTCCAATAAGAATGAATTGAACGGACTTAAGCAGGAAGTAGACAGGTGTTTCTCAAGGGCAGCACCAACCATTAGTACTGAGATTTTTCAAGCACTGAGCGCTATTAAAAAAAAATCTGTAGTTACAGATTCAAGTAGTATAAACACTTAGACAAGAAATCTATGCAAAATGATCATGCAATATGCAAATCCACATCATCATAAGCTCTATGACTATTGCACCTTTTGCTAATAACAAAACATTTATAAAAAAAACAGTATGATACATTATTTTTACAAACTGATTATCCTAGTACTCTAATTTCATCAATACAGAGTTCATTAATACAGAGGTTCATCCTTTACAAGACAATGCCTGCAACACACGTTAACTTAAAAATGTAAATCAGTATAGACATTCCATATATATATCTTCAATTTAAAAGAATATTCAAAATAAACCAGGTCTCGACAAATTTGTTTAAAATGCTAGAAGCCAGAAACTTTGTG
The DNA here is from genome assembly GCF_027579735.1 of Bombina bombina. Taxonomy (NCBI): domain Eukaryota; kingdom Metazoa; phylum Chordata; class Amphibia; order Anura; family Bombinatoridae; genus Bombina; species Bombina bombina. The sequence continues at coordinate 208,814,431 of NC_069505.1, read as the reverse complement.
TGTGTATAAAAACACAATAATAGTTAGATTTGCATTTCACAGCTGCAATGCCTAGAAAGGATCCAGCCATGCAAAGCTAAAATTTAGGTGTGGCGGACGGCAGGGGAAGTAGGGAGCACCCATGTCTTGGGAACTCTAAACCAGGGCACCAGGGCATAAGTTTAAGTGAATCTCTGGTGCCTGGGTTTGTCGAGCCCTGAAATAAGCATCTGTATTTAGGAAGAATATACTTAAAAGTATTTAAATATTTAAAATAGACGTTTGATTTATAAAAATTTTTTTTATTTTTTATGAGAGACGAGAGACATGAAACAATTTAAATTTTTTTACAATTTAAAAATATTTCCAATTGACTTCGATTACCAATTATTTTCTTTCTCTTGGTATACTTTGTTAAAAGGGTATATCTAGGTAGGCTCAGGAGCATCCATGTGCCCTGGAACACTATATGAGAGAAGTTTTGCAACAATGCTTTAACAAGGTTATACACTTCTGAGTACCAGTGTTGTTCAAAGCATTGTTTCAAAACTGTTGCCATATAGTGCGCAAGACATATGCACTCTCTTGAGCCTACGTAAGTATGTTCTTTATCAAAGCATACCAAGAAAACACATTAAAGCGACAGTAAAGTAAAAATTAAAGATAGACCATGCAGTTTTAAACAACTTTCCTTGTTACTCCCATTACAAAATGTGCATTGTTCACTTTTCTTTCATTTGTTGAAAGTTAACCTAGTTAGGCTGATAGCTTAGGCAGCAATATCTGCAACAATGTATAACATTGCAATATACACTGCTGCCAGATGGCACGTGCACGATCCTGAGTTCACCTAGCCTTTAACAAAGATACAGAAAGAAGTAAACTAAAATGATAAAACAGATATAAATCCCCAAATCTGGAATTCCAAAATCCAAACTTTTTAATTAATATTTAAAGAAGAAGAAAAAAAAAGTTATCAAAAAGTACTATTTTCCATGCCGGTCACAATCCTCTCTGCCTGTGCCTTTGATTTGTTTTTTTTTGTGTTATAAAATGCACATAATAGTCTATATTTATTTAAAACAACAAATATTACCTTTCTGATTACAGAAATACTGTCTCTCTAAAGTTACTATGATATTATGTGTACATAAGTATTAAAAAACATAAATTATGCTTACCTGATCATTTCATTTCCATCTGTACGAGGAGAGTCCACGGCTTCATTCATTACTTGTGGAAATACAGAACCTGGCCACCAGGAGGAGGCAACGACACCCCAGCCAAAGGCTTAAATACCTCCCCCAATCACCTCATTACCCAGTCATTCTGCCGAGGGAACAAGGAACAGTAGGAGAAATGTCAGGGTATAAAAAGGTGCCAGAAGAAAACAAAAGAAATGTAGGTCTGTCCAACGGAGAACCGGGTGTGAGCCGTGGACTTTCCTTGTACAGATGGAAATGAAATTATCAGGTAAGCATAATTTATGTTTTCCATCTTAATACAAGGAGAGTCAACGGCTTCATTCCTTACTTGTGGGAAAAAAATACCCAAGCTCTAGAGTAGTGCTTTCCAAACTGTGTGCCGTGACACAGTGTGTCAGCGTAGTGTGTAGGTGTGTCCCTGATTCAGCACTAATTTTTTTGAACTTAAAATTATTTGTAAAAATATTTTTGTTTTCCGACTTTCCCCCTGCCTGCTATGCATATCCCGTGGTTGACACGTGATTGATACCTAGTGGGTCACAGATCATCTTAACCTAATGGCGCAGCTTAGCAGGAACTGAAACTATTCCCATTGGCGGCACATTGGCTCCTGACTGCACGTGTAGTCTCCTCAATCGGCTCGTGACTGCATGTGTAGTCAGTGAGTGGGACAGCAGTGTGTTTGAAGCGCGGCAGTAGTCAGTCGGACTCACAGAGCTGAGGCAGCAGCTTAAACGTTGAGCTAAAGTCAGATGTCAAAGTGGGTTTTTTTTGCAGCTAGCTCCCAGTAGTGCATTGCTGCTCCTGCTCTTGCTATATGGATAGTAAGTGGAAGCTTAAAAATGCTTGATGATAGAATGTGAGTGTCTTTATCCAATATTCAACTAAATATTCAGAAACTGTGTTCATCCCATCAACCTCATACATCCCATTAAAATAGTAAGTAGCTATTGGTGTTGATAAACTTTTTTTTTTTTTTTTTAATTCTTGCACATACATACAGTTACTTGTAAATATATTTTGTTATTATATCATTTATGTATGTGTCTGTATCTCTTAAAACAAGTTAGTTTAACCTCCTGTTTGCTGGTACAACTGAATTACTGTGTCAGCAAATTTATGTAGGTCTAAAAAGTGCGTCACCAACATGAGAAGTTTGGAAAGCTCTGCTCTAGAGGACACAATGAAAATAGGAGGGTAAAAATAGAGGCGGACCCTAGTCTGAGGGCACCACAGCCTGTAAAACATTTCTTCCAAAAGCTGCTTCAGCTGAAGCAAACACGTCAAATTTGTAAAACATTGAAAAAGTATGTAAGGACCAGGTAGCCGCCTTACAAATCTGGTCCATAGGGGCCTCATTCTTGCAGGCCCAAGAAGAAGCCACAGCTCTAGTTGAGTGAGCCGTAATCCTGAGGTCTCATAAGCCAGGTGAATCATGCTCCTCAGCCAAAAAGATAGAGAAGTGGAATAAGCCCTCTGCCCTTTGCACTTCCCCGAAAAGACAACAAACAATGCTGAAGTCTGTCTGATAAAATTTCAAAGCTCGAACCACATCCAAGTTTTGCAGTAACCGTTCTTTTGGAGAAGAAGGGTTAGGACACAAGGAAGGAACTACAATCTCCTGATCAATGTTGCGATCAGACACAACCTTAGGGAGAAAACCCAACCCAGTGCGAAGGACAGCCTTATCGGCATGAAAAAAAAGTCCGCCAACTCAGAGACTCTGAATGACGAAGTAATAGCCAGTAGAAAAAGAACCTTCCAAGATAGTATCTTAATGTCAAGAGAATTCATAGGCTCAAACGGAGCCCTCTGCAAAATCCTAAGAACCAGATTCAAACTCCAAGGAGGAGCAGAATGTTTAAATACAGGCCTGATCCTGGATAGAGCCTGAAAAAAAGACTGTATATCCAGAAGCTCAGCAAGCTTCTTGTGTAACAAAACAGATAGAGCCGAAATCTGTCCTCTTAAGGAACTGGCGGCAAGTCCCTTCTCCAAACCATCCTGGAGGAAGGAAAGTATTCTGGATACTCTAACCTTATGCCAGGAATATCAACGAGTCTCACACCAGAGTAAGTAGGTCCTCCACACCTTATAATAGATGAGTCGGTTGATCATCTTCCTGGCTTGAATGAGAGCATCAATCACACTCTCAGAAACCCCTCTCATGGCTAAGACTAAGTGTTCAATGTCCACGCAATCAGCCTCAGAGAATCTAGATTTTGATGCACAAAGGGGACCTGTACAAGCAGATCCTTGCGACAGGGCAACCTCCACGGAGGAGACGATGACATCCCCACCAGATCCGCAAACCACATCCTTTGCGACCACGACGGAGCAATCAGAATAGTTGATGCTAGCTCCTGCTTGATGCGGGTCACTACTCAAGGTAGAAGTGGTAACGGTTGAAATATGTAGACTAGGTTGAATCCCCAAGGCACTGCTAAGGCATCTATCAGTTCTGCCTGGGGATCCCTGCACCGCAACCCGTATCTGGGTAGCTTGAAGTTGAGTCTGGACGCCATGAAATCCATCTCCATCCCCCATCTGTTGCAAATCTCCACAAACACTTCGGGGTGAAGAGACCATTCCCCCGGATGAAATGACTGTCTGCTGAGAAAATCCGCTTCCCAGTTGTCCACACCCGGGAAGTGGACCGCTGACAGGGAGCAGTTGTGAGTCTCTGCCCATTCCAGAATCCAAGATACTTCCCTCATGGCTAGGGAGCTTCTTGTTTCCCCCCCTGGTGGTTAATGTAAGCCTCCGAATTAATGTTGTCCAACTGGAATCTGATGAACTGGGAAGAACCCAGGAGGGGCCAAGCCCTCAGATCATTGAAGATCGCTCAAAATTCTAGGATGTTGATCGGAAGAAGCGACTCCTCCCGACTCCACCTGCCCTGTGCCTTTCTGGCACCCCAAACAGCTCCCCATCCTGAAAGGTTTGCGTCCGTAGTCACAATCTCCCAGGATGGTCTCAGGAAGGATGTCTCCTGGGACAGCTGATCCGGACGAAGCCACCAAGAGAGGGAGTCCCTCGCCTGTCTGTCTGAGGGTGCTGTGTATAAACATGATATAAAACTACCTTTAGGTTACATGTATAAGCTGTATTATATAACATATAGATATTACCTGTCTGATTACAGTACTGTCTGTCTGAGGTTGCTATGTATAAACATGATATAAAACTACCTTTAGGTTACATGTATAAGCTGTATTATATAACATATAAATATTACCTGTCTGATTACTGTACTATCTGAGGGTGCTGTGTAAAAAAATGATATATAACTACCTTTAGGTTACATGTATAAGCTGTATTATATAACATATAAATATTACTGTATGATTACAGTACTGTCTGAGGGTGCTGTGTATAAACATGATATAAAACTACCTTTAGGTTACATGTATAAGCTGTATAATATAACATAAATATTACCTGTCTGATTACAGTACTGTATTGTCTGTCTGAGGGTGCTATGTATAAACATGATATAAAACTACCTTTAGGTTACATGTATAAGCTGTATTATATAACATATAAATATTACCTGTCTGATTACAGTACTGTATTGTCTGTCTGAGGGTGCTATGTATAAACATGATATAAAAACATAATTTATGCTTACCTGATAAATTCCTTTCTTCTGTTGTGTGATCAGTCCACGGGTCATCATTACTTCTGGGATATAACTCCTCCCCAACAGGAAATGCAAGAGGATTCACCCAGCAGAGCTGCATATAGCTCCTCCCCTCTACGTCAGTCCCAGTCATTCGACCAAGAATCAACGAGAAAGGAGTAACCAAGGGTGAAGTGGTGACTGGAGTATAATTTAAAAGATATTTACCTGCCTTAAAACAGGGCGGGCCGTGGACTGATCACACAACAGAAGAAAGGAATTTATCAGGTAAGCATAAATTATGTTTTCTTCTGTTATGTGTGATCAGTCCACGGGTCATCATTACTTCTGGGATACCAATACCAAAGCAAAAGTACACGGATGACGGGAGGGATAGGCAGGCTCATTATACAGAAGGAACCACTGCCTGAAGAACCTTTCTCCCAAAAATAGCCTCCGAAGAAGCAAAAGTGTCAAATTTGTAAAATTTGGAAAAAGTATGAAGCGAAGACCAAGTTGCAGCCTTGCAAATCTGTTCAACAGAGGCCTCATTCTTAAAGGCCCAAGTGGAAGCCACAGCTCTAGTGGAGTGAGCTGTAATTCTTTCAGGAGGCTGCTGTCCAGCAGTCTCATAGGCTAAACGTATTATGCTACGAAGCCAAAAAGAGAGAGAGGTAGCAGAAGCTTTTTGACCTCTCCTCTGTCCAGAATAAACGACAAACAGGGAAGAAGTTTGGCGAAAATCTTTAGTTGCCTGCAAGTAGAACTTGAGGGCACGAACTACATCCAGATTGTGTAGAAGACGTTCCTTCTTTGAAGAAGGATTTGGACACAAGGATGGAACAACAATCTCTTGATTGATATTCCTGTTAGTGACTACCTTAGGTAAGAACCCAGGTTTAGTACGCAGAACTACCTTGTCTGAGTGAAAAATCAGATAAGGAGAATCACAATGTAAGGCTGATAACTCAGAGACTCTTCGAGCCGAGGAAATAGCCATTAAAAACAGAACTTTCCAAGATAACAATTTTATATCAATGGAATGAAGGGGTTCAAACGGAACACCCTGTAAAACGTTAAGAACTAAGTTTAAACTCCATGGCGGAGCAACAGCTTTAAACACAGGCTTGATCCTAGCTAAAGCCTGACAAAAGGCCTGGACGTCTGGATTTTCTGACAGACGCCTGTGTAACAAGATGGACAGAGCTGAAATCTGTCCCTTTAATGAACTAGCTGATAGACCCTTTTCTAAACCTTCTTGTAGAAAGGACAATATCCTAGCGATCCTAACCTTACTCCAAGAGTAACCTTTGGATTCGCACCAGTATAGGTATTTACGCCATATTTTATGGTAAATCCTTCTGGTAACAGGCTTCCTAGCCTGTATCAGGGTATCAATAACCGACTCAGAAAAACCACGTTTTGATAAAATCAAGCGTTCAATTTCCAAGCAGTCAGCTTCAGAGAAGTTAGATTTTGATGTTTGAATGGACCCTGTATCAGAAGGTCCTGTCTTAGAGGTAGAGACCAAGGCGGACAGGATGACATGTCCACTAGATCTGCATACCAAGTCCTGCGTGGCCATGCAGGCGCTATTAGAATCACTGATGCTCTCTCCTGTTTGATTTTGGCAATCAATCGAGGAAGCAGCGGGAAGGGTGGGAACACATAAGCCATCCCGAAGTTCCAAGGTGCTGTCAAAGCATCTATCAGAACCGCTCCCGGATCCCTGGATCTGGACCCGTAGAGAGGAAGTTTGGCGTTCTGGCGAGACGCCATGAGATCTATCTCTGGTTTGCCCCAACGTCGAAGTATTTGGGCAAAGACCTCCGGATGAAGTTCCCACTCCCCCGGATGAAAAGTCTGGCGACTCAAGAAATCCGCCTCCCAGTTCTCCACTCCCGGGATGTGGATTGCTGATAGGTGGCAAGAGTGAGACTCTGCCCAGCGAATTATCTTTGATACTTCCATCATTGCTAGGGAGCTTCTTGTCCCTCCCTGATGGTTGATGTAAGCTACAGTCGTGATGTTGTCCGACTGAAACCTGATGAACCCCCGAGTTGTTAATTGGGGCCAAGCCAGAAGGGCATTGAGAACTGCTCTCAATTCCAGGATGTTTATTGGAAGGAGACTCTCCTCCTGATTCCATAGTCCCTGAGCCTTCAGAGAATTCCAGACAGCGCCCCAACCTAGTAGGCTGGCGTCTGTTGTTACAATTGTCCATTCTGGCCTGCTGAATGGCATCCCCCTGGACAGGTGTGGCCGATAAAGCCACCATAGAAGAGAATTTCTGGTCTCTTGATTCAGATTCAGAGTAGGGGACAAATCTGAGTAATCCCCATTCCACTGACTTAGCATGCACAATTGCAGCGGTCTGAGGTGTAGGCGTGCAAAAGGTACTATGTCCATTGCCGCTACCATTAAGCCGATCACCTCCATGCATTGAGCTACTGACGGGTGTTGAATGGAATGAAGGACACGGCATGCATTTTGAAGTTTTGTTAACCTGTCTTCTGTCAGGTAAATCTTCATTTCTACAGAATCTATAAGAGTCCCCAAGAATGGAACTCTTGTGAGAGGAAAAAGAGAACTCTTCTTTTCGTTCACTTTCCATCCATGTGACCTTAGAAATGCCAGAACTAACTCTGTATGAGACTTGGCAGTTTGAAAGCTTGAAGCTTGTATTAGAATGTCGTCTAGGTACGGAGCTACCGAAATCCCTCGCGGTCTTAGTACCGCCAAAAGGGCACCCAGAACCTTTGTGAAGATTCTTGGAGCCGTAGCCAATCCGAATGGAAGAGCTACAAACTGGTAGTGCCTGTCTAAGAAGGCAAACCTTAGATACCGGTGATGATCTTTGTGAATCGGTATGTGAAGGTAAGCATCTTTTAAATCCACTGTGGTCATGTACTGACCCTTTTGGATCATGGGTAAGATTGTCCGAATAGTTTCCATTTTGAACGATGGAACTCTTAGGAATTTGTTTAGAATCTTTAAATCTAAGATTGGCCTGAAAGTTCCCTCTTTTTTGGGAACCACAAACAGGTTTGAGTAGAACCCTTGTCCTTGTTCCGACCGCGGAACCGGATGGATCACTCCCATTAATAACAGATCTTGTACACAGCGTAGAAACGCTTCTTTCTTTATCTGGTTTGTTGACAACCTTGACAGATGAAATCTCCCTCTTGGGGGAGATAATTTGAAGTCTAGAAGGTATCCCTGAGATATGATCTCTAGCGCCCAGGGATCCTGAACATCTCTTGCCCAGGCCTGGGCGAAGAGAGAAAGTCTGCCCCCCACTAGATCCGGTCCCGGATCGGGGGCTCTCGGTTCATGCTGTCTTTGGGGCAGCAGCAGGTTTCCTGGCCTGCTTGCTCTTGTTCCAGGACTGGTTAGGCTTCCAGCCTTGCCTGTAACGAGCAACAGCTCCCTCCTGTTTTGGTGCAGTGGAGGTTGATGCTGCTCCTGTTTTGAAATTCCGAAAGGGACGAAAATTAGACTGTCTAGCCTTAGCTTTGGCTTTGTCTTGAGGTAGGGCGTGGCCCTTACCTCCTGTAATGTCAGCGATAATTTCTTTCAAACCGGGCCCAAATAAAGACTGCCCCTTGAAAGGTATATTAAGTAATTTGGACTTAGAAGTAACATCAGCTGACCAGGATTTTAGCCACAGCGCCCTACGTGCCTGTATGGCGAATCCTGAGTTCTTAGCCGTAAGTTTGGTTAAATGTACTACGGCCTCCGAAATGAATGAATTAGCTAGTTTAAGGACTCTAAGCCTGTCCGTAATGTCGTCTAGCGTAGATGAACTAAGGTTCTCTTCCAGAGACTCAATCCAAAATGCTGCCGCAGCCGTAATCGGCGCGATACATGCAAGGGGTTGCAATATAAAACCTTGTTGAACAAACATTTTCTTAAGGTAACCCTCTAATTTTTTATCCATTGGATCTGAAAAAGCACAGCTATCCTCCACCGGGATAGTGGTACGCTTAGCTAAAGTAGAAACTGCTCCCTCCACCTTAGGGACCGTTTGCCATAAGTCCCGAGTGGTGGTGTCTATTGGAAACATCTTTCTAAATATTGGAGGGGGTGAGAACGGCACACCGGGTCTATCCCACTCCTTAGTAACAATTTCAGTTAGTCTCTTAGGTATAGGAAAAACGTCAGTACTCGCCGGTACCGCAAAGTATTTATCCAACCTACACAGTTTCTCTGGTATTGCAACGGTGTTACAATCATTGAGAGCTGCTAAGACCTCCCCTAGTAATACACGGAGGTTCTCCAATTTAAATTTAAAATTTGAAATATCTGAATCCAATCTGTTTGGATCAGAACCGTCACCTACAGAATGAAGCTCTCCGTCCTCATGCTCTGCAAGCTGTGACGCAGTATCAGACATGGCCCTAGTATTGTCAGCGCACTCTGTTCTCACCCCAGAGTGATCACGCTTGCCTCTTAGTTCTGGTAATTTAGACAAAACTTCAGTCATAACAGTAGCCATATCTTGTAATGTTATCTGTAATGGCCGCCCAGATGTACTAGGCGCCATAATATCACGCACCTCCCGGGCGGGAGATGCAGGTACTGCCGCGTGAGGCGAGTTAGTCGGCATAACTCTCCCCTCGCTGTTTGGTGAAATTTGTTCAAATTGTACAGATTGACTTTTATTTAAAGTAGCATCAATACAGTTAGTACATAAATTTCTATTGGGCTCCACCTTGGCATTGGAACAAATGACACAGATATCTTCCTCTGAGTCAGACATGTTTAACACACTAGCAATAAACTTGCAACTTGGTTATAATCTTTTTTAGCAAAAACGTACTGTGCCTCAAAGAGGTACTAAACGATTAAATGACAGTTGAAATAATGAACTGAAAAATAGTTATAGCATCAAACTTTAAACAACACAACTTTTAGTAAAGGTTTGTTCCCATTAGAAAAATAACAATAATTAAATTTGACATAAAAATTACAGAGCAACGTTTTTATTCACAGTCAATATAAAATTCTCACAGCTCTGCTGAGAGAATCTACCTCCCTCTAAAGAAGTTTGAAGACCCCTGAGATCTGTCAGAGATGAACCGGATCATGCAGGAAATATAAGAGTAACTGACTGGAATTTTTTGATGCGTAGCAAAGAGCGCCAAAAACGGCCCCTCCCCCTCACACACAGCAGTGAAGAGAAACGAAACTGTCATAATTAACACCAAACAACTGCCAAGTGTAAAATAATGCCCAAATATTTATTCACTCAGTACCTCAGAAATGTAAACGATTCTACATTCCAGCAAAAACGTTTAACATGATAAATACTTATTAAAAAGATTAGTGACTTTTAACAGAGTAGTTCCGGTGAAATACCATCCCCAGAATACTGAAGTGTATACATACATGTCATTATAACGGTATGGCAGGATTTTCTCATCAATTCCATTCAGAAAATAAAAACTGCTACATACCTCAATGCAGATTCATCTGCCCGCTGTCCCCTGATCTGAAGCTTTTACCTCCCTCAGATGGCCGAGAACAGCAATATGATCTTAACTACTCCGGTTAAAATCATAGTAAAAAACTCTGGTAGATTCTTCCTCAAACTCTGCCAGAGAAGTAATAACACGCTCCGGTGCTATTGTAAAATAACAAACTTTTGATTGAAGTCATAAAAACTAAGTATAATCACCATAGTCCTCTCACACATCCTATCTAGTCGTTGGGTGCAAGAGAATGACTGGGACTGACGTAGAGGGGAGGAGCTATATGCAGCTCTGCTGGGTGAATCCTCTTGCATTTCCTGTTGGGGAGGAGTTATATCCCAGAAGTAATGATGACCCGTGGACTGATCACACATAACAGAAGAAACTACCTTTAGGTTACATGTATAAGCTGTATTATATAACATATAGATATTACCTGTCTGATTACAGTACTGTCTGTCTGAGGGTGCTGTGTATAAACATGATATAAAACTACCTTTAGGTTACATGTATAAGCTGTATTATATAACATATAAATATTACTGTCTGATTACAGTACTGTACTGTCTGTCTGAGGGTGCTGTGTATAAACATGATATAAAACTACCTTTAGGTTACATGTATAAGCTGTATTATATAACATATAGATATTACCAGTCTGATTACTGTACTGTCTGAGGGTGCTGTGTATAAACATGATATAATACTACCTTTAGGTTACATGTATAAGCTGTATCATATAACATATAAATATTACCTGTCTGATTACTGTACTGTCTGTCTGAGGGTGCTGTGTATAAACATGATATAATAGTACCTTTAGGTTACATGCATAAGCTGTATCATATAACAAATATTACTTGTCTGATTACAGTACTGTATTGTCTGTCTGAGGGTGCTGTGTATAAACATGATATAAAACTACATTTAGGGTACATGTATAAGCTGTATTATATAACATATAAATATTACCTGTCTGATTACTGTACTGTACTGTCTGTCTGAGGGTGCTGTGTATAAACATGATATATAACTACCTTTAGGTTACATGTATAAGCTGTATTATATAACATATAAATATTACCTGTCTGATTACTGTACTGTCTATCTGAGGGTGCTGTGTATAAACATGATATATAACTACCTTTAGGTTACATGTATAAGCTGTATTATATAACATATAAATATTACCTGTCTGATTACAGTACTGTCTGAGGGTGCTGTATATAAACATGATATAAACTACCTTTAGGTTACATGTATAAGCTGTATTATATAACATATAAATATTACCTGTCTGATTACAGTACTGTCTGAGGGTGCTGTATATAAACATGATATAAACTACCTTTAGGTTACATGCATAAGCTGTATAATATAACATATAAATATTACCTGTCTGATTACTGTACTGTCTGTCTGAGGGTGCTGTGTATAAACATGATATAAAACTACCTTTAGGTTACATGTATAAGCTGTATTATATAACATATAAATATTACTGTCTGATTACAGTACTGTACTGTCTGTCTGAGGGTGCTGTGTATAAACATGATATAAAACTACCTTTAGGTTACATGTATAAGCTGTATTATATAACATATAAATATTACTGTCTGATTACTGTACTGTCTGTCTGAGGGTGCTGTGTATAAACATGATATAAAACTACCTTTAGGTTACATGTATAAGCTGTATTATATAATATATAGATATTACCAGTCTGATTACTGTACTGTCTGAGGGTGCTGTGTATAAACATGATATAATACTACCTTTAGGTTACATGTATAAGCTGTATCATATAACATATAAATATTACCTGTCTGATTACAGTACTGTATTGTCTGTCTGAGGGTGCTGTGTATAAACATGATATAAAACTACCTTTAGGGTACATGTATAAGCTGTATTATATAACATATAAACATTACCTGACTGATTACAGTACTGTCTGTCTGAGGGTGCTGTGTATAAACATGATATAAAACTACCTTTAGGTTACATGTATAAGCTGTATCATATAACATATAAATATTACCTGTCTGATTACTGTACTGTCTGTCTGAGGGTGCTGTGTATAAACATGATATAAAACTACCTTTAGGTTACATGTATAAGCTGTATCATATAACATATAAATATTACTTGTCTGATTACAGTACTGTACTGTCTGAGGGTGCTGTGTATAAACATGATATATAACTACCTTTAGGTTACATGTATAAGCTGTATTATATAACATATAAATATTACCTGTCTGATTACTGTACTGTCTGTCTGAGGGTGCTGTGTATAAACATGATATAAAACTACCTTTAGGTTACATGTGTAAGCTGTATTATATAACATATAAATATTACCTGTCTGATTACTGTACTGTACTGTCTGTCTGAGGGTGCTGTATATAAACATGATATAAAACTACCTTTAGGTTACATGTATAAGCTGTATTATATAACATATAAATATTACCTGTCTGATTACTGTACTGTACTGTCTGTCTGAGGGTGCTGTGTATACACATGATATAAAACTACCTTTAGGATACATGCATAAGCTGTATAATATAACATATAAATATTACTTGTCTGATTACAGTACTGTCTGTCTGAGGGTGCTGTGTATAAACATGATATAAAACTACCTTTAGGTTACATGTATAAGCTGTATTATATAACATATAAATATTACCTGTCTGATTACTGTACTGTACTGTCTGTCTGAGGGTGCTGTGTATAAACATGATATAATACTACCTTTAGGTTACATGTATAAGCTGTATTATATAACATATAAATATTACCTGTCTGATTACAGTACTGTCTGTCTGAGGGTGCTGTATATAAACATGATATAAACTACCTTTAGGTTACATGTATAAGCTGTATTATATAACATATAAATATTACTGTCTGATTACAGTACTGTCTGTCTGAGGGTGCTGTGTATAAACATGATATAAAACTACCTATAGGTTACATAAGCTGTATTATATAACATATAAATATTACCTGTCTGATTACAGTACTGTCTGTCTGAGGGTGCTGTGTATAAACATGATATAAACTACCTTTAGGTTACATGTATAAGCTGTATTATATAACATATACATATTACTGTCTGATTACTGTACTGTCTGTCTGAGGGTGCTGTGTATAAACATGATATAAAACTACCTTTAGGTTACATGTATAAGCTGTATTATATAACATATACATATTACTGTCTGATTACTGTACTGTCTGTCTGAGGGTGCTGTGTATAAACATGATATAAAACTACCTTTAGGTTACATGTATAAGCTGTATTATATAACATATACATATTACTGTCTGATTACTGTACTGTCTGTCTGAGGGTGCTGTGTATAAACATGATATAAAACTACCTTTAGGTTACATGTATAAGCTGTATTATATAACATATAAATATTACCTGTCTGATTACAGTACTGTACTGTCTGTCTGAGGGTGCTGTATATAAACATGATATAAACTACCTTTAGGTTACATGTATAAGCTGTATTATATAACATATAAATATTACTGTCTGATTACTGTACTGTCTGTCTGAGGGTGCTGTGTATAAACATGATATAAAACTACCTTTAGGTTACATGTATAAGCAGTATTATATAAAACATATACATATTACTGTCCGATTACAGTACTGTCTGAGGGTGCTGTGTATAAACATGATAGAAACTACCTTTAGGTTACATGTATAAGCTGTATTATATAACATATACATATTACTGTCCGATTACAGTACTGTCTGAGGGTGCTATGTATAAACATGATATAAAACTACCTTTAGGTTACATGTATAAGCTGTATTAGGACATGTAAATATTGCCTAAATGACATAAGATATTGATGTTTACACTTGGTCCCATCCCCTCTCCAAACTGTCCCATTTTACAGATGCAAATATTCCAAAATCCAAACGTTTTCCAGTCCCAAAAAGTTTGGATAAAGGGTTTTCTACCTGTAGAAGTAAATTGGAAAGTTGTTTAAAATTTCACTATCTATCCAAGCCATTTAAGTTTAGTTTTGACTTTACTGTCCCTTTAAATGATAAAATTATATTGGAATTATTTTATAGTAGACTCCATCTGAATCATGAAAGAAACAATTTGAGATCCATGTCTCTTTAAGCACATCTGGCTCTAAATGTGGTAAAAAAAAGAGTCTGAAAATACTTAAGTAATTAATTCACTTATCAGCAAAGTGACACGTCAGGTGAATGCATCATATTATTAGAAGCATATGTAGACGGAGAATTCGATAAGCAATATCAGTTTCAAGGCATCAGTGGCAATTAATGGTAACATTCCTTAAATATCAAGGGGCTGCATTCCGCAGAATAAATCCATGTCAAATAACTTTTCACTCACAAACTTATTTGTCCCTTGATTGTACTAAGAAATTTTTCCTTTCACAAAATGTGCAACGAATAAACAAAACATGTTTATTATTTGGGGGGGGGGGGGGGGGGGGAGTGCATTTTTTCCCAACAGTTGGAATTTAATGTTTATTTGAAACAGGTTTCGTTCTTATAAAATGGGCAGATGTTTTATTTGCCCAGAACTATCATGATTGCATTAACATCTCAGTATTGAAATAGAGAAGGTTTTAGGCATTAATGTATAAAGCAGATGATCAGATATCATAAATGTGTGAAAAGTATATATATATATATATATATATATATATATATATATATATATATATATATATATATATATATATATATATACACACACACACACATACAAAACAAGATAGGAAATGGGCACAGGAATAGAATACTCAGATGCCTATGGCTGAGAAACTAGTATCGGTACCGATACCAAGTATTTGCATGAGTACTTGTACTCGTGCAAATGCACCGATACTTAAACCGATACCTCCACTTACTACCCATATGCTATCTTGTGGTGTTTTTTTCAAACTGCATGTTCCCCTTTCATTTAAAGCTGGAGTGGAGACTAAACTAAAAATTGTTTACTACTGTTCTGCCAATACAAATTGCTCTTATTTTTATTATTGTAGGAGAGATCACTGTACTGCGTTCAGAAAAACCCCTAAAGTACTGGGCAGTTAATAAACTGAGATTTCCAGCTCTGGCTAAAATGGCCCAAAAATATATTTCTGCCCCATGCAGTGGTGTGGAAAGTTGAACCTCCTTACTGATAGCAAAAACAGACTTATAGCTGAACAAGCAGAGATGCTTCTGTTCTGTTTCTTAAAAAGAACTTGCCACTAACTTTTGAAAAATGATTCTAACTGCTAGATTGCCTTTTATACTGCAAGTTCTCATCTTGCACAATTATGTTCAAAGCATACTGTACTCTGAGGAACATCTTAGCTTATATAATTGCAGGAAGAGTACTCATAGGAAAAATTAAGTTTATCCCAATGAACACTCATCCTGCAATTATAGGACTAGATTTAGATTACATTTGATTGGTAAGCTTTACCAATGCTCTGTTCACATTTCCAACGCCATAGCCTTTAATGGAGTAGGACGTGTAATGAGAGCATTGGTAAAGCTTACCAGTCAAATGTAATCTAGTCCATAGTGTTGTTCACCATGATTAAACAGTATTCTGTTCTATTTTTTACTGTATGGCACTTTTGGTTGGTTGCAAATTTATATTTGTTATTTATTGTTGTTAATATATTTTATTGTAATATTTTTATTTCTAAACATGTTCTGTGAACTTTGTGACAAATAAAACCTGTTTTATTATTTCATAATGTCTTTTGAGCTACAGTCCTTCATAATTATAAAGAAGGAATCTTAAAAAATGAGTCTGTATTGTGCTTGGTAAACTGTCACATGACATTAAAAGAAAAGTATCGGTAATTGGTATCGGTGAGTATTTGAAAACAAGTATCGGTACTTGTACTCGGTCTTAAAAAAATGGTATCAGTGCAACCCTAAACAATATATAAAAATGCTTCAAAAGTACAGAAAATTTCAGCACATGAATAAAATAATTGGTACTAGAAATATGCTTCAACAAACAGCATGTATATAGAATTCCAATACTATAGGTGTATAATACAATGAATCTCACTCCAATTGTTAGAAATGCTTATACAGAAAAATAAACAAAAAACAAAATTAAATGTTAATATATATAATATGATATATATATATATATATATATGTATGTGTGTGTGTACCTATAGAAATATATATATATATATATATATATATATATATATATATATATATTCCAATAGGTACACATAACTATATCTACCATCCCTAAAAGTATATATATATATATATATATATATATATTTCTATAGGTACACACACACACACACATATATATATATATTTCTATAGGTACACACACACACACATATATATATATATATACATATATACATATACATACATACATACACACACACACACCTTCCCTGGAGTTATAGGCCCAGTAAAGACAGCACTAACTATCTGCACCACTAGATGCTGTAACTATGCAGTTGAAAGTTATGGACCAAGAAACAGATTAGCTGAATCATGTAATAGCTTCTAATGTGGATGGTATCTCTTCTCTTCCTTTTCATTCTTCAATAAAGAAAACTACTTGAACAGGGTTTGAAAAGTCAGGGGAGTCGGGAAACCACAGTGTGAAGTTCTTCCTTTTGGCTTCTAATGTTTTGTACTGTTCTACACGTCTGTATATACAATCATAGCCTACGTTTGACAAAAAGTTGTTAACCACGGGATTAGAATAATTTATTTCTTTGCAACAGACTAAATGGAACAGCTACAAACACATAATTACAACTCTCAAAATGGTGTAAGGGCCAAAAAATGGCCCAGAAACACTGTCTCTTATTTCTTGAACCTCAATGCAGTGAAAAGAAAAATAAAGGTCAGGTTTTAAACAAAGGCTTCATTTTTATACTTGTTATTCATTGGAAGAGGCAAATCCAAGATTAAGTGCTTGCAATAATTGTTCCCTATCTAAATATAGTCAATGTCTGCAAAAAATGTCCTCTGCCCTTCAAAACTATGTATTGCAAATGATAGTCTCACTATTCACTGTTACTCTCTAACCCAAAGCAATGAGCATTTAAGAGGAACCACCCATCGATTACAAACGGACGTCCCTGCAGTATATTTTATCTGTGGGGGGTGAGCACCGCTGAGGATATTCTACAGTGTAGGTTTGTTTTACAATATGCATGAACAAAACATACATATTTTAATACTTACATATACTGCAGTTTTCATAGGGATACTTAAGTCAAACGTTTCATTTAATGCATCAGTTTAAAATGTGCATTAAAGGGACAGTCTACTCCAGATTTTTTACTGTTTAAAAAAATAGATAATCCCTTTATTACCATTCCTCAGTTTTGCATAACCAACAGTTATATTAACATACTTTTTACATCTGTGATTACCTTGTATCTAAGCCTCTGCAGACCCTTATTTCAGTTATTTTGACAGGCTTGCATTTTAGCCATTCAGTGCTGACTCCTAGGTAACACCACAGGTGTGAGCACAATGCCATCTATATGACACACGTGAACTAACGCCATCTAACTGTGAAAAACTGTCAAATGCATTAAAATGAGAGGCGGACTTCAAGGGCTTAGAAATTAGAATGAGCCTACATAGGTTTAGCTTTCAACTAAGAATAACAAGAGAACAAAGCAAATTTGATGATAAAAGTAAATTGGAAAGTTGTTTAAAATGACATGCCCGGTTCTGATTCATGAAAGTTTAATACTGATTAGACTGTCCCTTTAAGTCTCAAAGAAAAAAAAAACCTTAGCTTGAGTAATTTGTGAGTGTTGGAGTGGTAAATAAGCTTCTTTAATTAAAATACTTCTTGTATATAGCTAGTATTATTGGTGTGCTGTATTTCACATTCCACACTTAAATTGTTTAATTTTCTAATCAGTGAAACTGTATTTTATTTAAACTCTTGCATTAAGCTAACACCTTACACTCTTCTGCTCCTAGACAGTTGCACTGTGCGTTCAAGAAACAAATAAAGTGTTATTTCAAGGAACAAAACCTTGTGAGTAAAAACACTGAAGGAAAACTGCAGCTCAGACAGTTTGTATACTGTTATACATGACACAATTCCTCTTTCAGGAA
Organism: Bombina bombina; assembly: GCF_027579735.1. Lineage (NCBI taxonomy): Eukaryota > Metazoa > Chordata > Amphibia > Anura > Bombinatoridae > Bombina > Bombina bombina. The sequence continues at coordinate 208,796,009 of NC_069505.1, read as the reverse complement.
ATAAATACATACTCAATGCTAGGCTAAAATATTATGGAGGTGGTAGCCTTTTCTTTTAATTCGCATATTAGTAAACAGTTTATACTGGATTAAGACACGCATTTTATATATATATATATATATATATATATATATATATATATATATATATATATATATATATATATATATATATATATATATACTGTATATTAAAAAAAATCATGGAAGTTTAATTTTGACTTTACTGTCCAGTTACCCCCAGGTTTTTCCCAGTTTCTGTGCATAAATGACAGGCAATTTTGGCATTTTTTGCTCACTATTGGTTTCTCCTTAATTATCTACTCTCTTGTTAAAGGGACATAAAACCCAAAAAATGTTTTCATGATTTAGAAAGAGTATGTACTTTTAAAAAACTCTCTAATTTACCTCTATTATCTAATTTGCTTCAATCTCTTTATATCCTTTGCTGCATATTTAGACTCAGTAGCTGCTGATTGGTGGCTGCACATAGATGCCTCGTGATTGGCCCATGTGCATTGCTATTTCTTCAACAAAGGTTATCTCAAGAATGAAGCAACTGAGATAACAGAAGTTGTTTGACTTTGTATTCTCTATATGAATCATGAAAGAAAAATGGGGGTTTCCACACAGACATATTATATACCATTTTTAACAGACAAACTGGCCTTTCTAGTGACACACTCTATATGGGTACATAAAATAGCAATACATAGAAATTAAACACTGAAATGTTTTGAAGGGGAAGCTTTTTTGCCGTTTTCTTTATAACCATTTCTACAAAGCTAGTGTAGCTAAAGCAAAAAACCTGTAGCTAAAGCAACAAAAAAAAGATAGATTTATTATGTTGTCCTGATTTTAGAAATAGCCCATATGTTTAGGTTTTCAAGTAATTCTAGGAAGTATAGGCAAAATACTACAAAGATACAATCATTGCTAGGCTTGTACTGTAAGTTAAATAGCGGTCACCCAATTCAAAACTGCTACAATTATCACATGGTCATGGGGCAGTTTTTTGGGCATCACTGGACCGCCTCACTCCTGGGGCATCCATTGATTGCCAGGTGAGTCTGATACCAGCATGCACAGCAGCATGCTAGTATCTAGGTTCCACTTCAGAATACAATCACTCTAATAACTGTCATAGTGACTGTACTGCTGCTGGTTAGCCTCACATACAGGCTTTCAGCAGCAGCATGAGACACATAATAAAACAGGAGCATTGCTCACATGTAACAGCTATCAATGCAAGTCTGTCAAAAAACTGAAATAAGGGGGCAGTTTACAGAGGCTTAGATACAACGTAATCACAGAGGTAAAAAAGTGTATTTCTATAACTGTGTTTGTTGTGCAAAACTGGGGAATTGGTAATAAAGGGATTATTATCTTTCCTTTCAAACAACAAAAATTCTGGTGTTGACTGGCACAAATTTTTACTTCAAGTCTGCTTTTCAGCAGATTCCCTTTACGCCAAAGCATCGCTTATAAGCTTAGCTAGGGTTAGTGCATATCTTACCCAGAATCCTTTGCTGCATTGGAAACAATGTAATTGAGAGGTTTTCTGTGGGAAAACAAGCCTTCTTGGCCTGTCTAGATTTTGTTAATGATCTACACGAGTTATTTTCTCTATATTTTGTGCGTAGTGGAGGATTTTAAAAACTCACCTTTTACCTCCCCCTAATTTTAAATGTTGTTATATATATCTAAGAAACTTGTTTCGGCACTTTAGGACGAAAAGTTCCCTCCTTCTTTGCAACCACGAAAAGGTTTGGTTAAAACCCCAAACCTCTTTCTGCTGTAGGTAACGGGAAAATTACTCCTAGAGAGGAGATCCCGTAAGCATCCTAATGAGGCTGCCCTCTTTTCTGGTCTTGTAAACAGACTGGAGAGTAGGAGACTTGAATCCTATCCTGTATCCTTGAAATACAACCTCCAGGACCCAAGGATCCTGTGCATCCTGGAACCAAGCATCTGGGAAAAAAGAGACAGTCTGCCCCCTACTTGATCCGATCTCGAATCGGGGGCCACCCCTTCATGCCGATTTGTTCTCGGCGGGCTTCTTAGTCTGTTTGGACTTATTCCAGGCCTGAGCCAGCTTCCAAGTACCCTTGGGCTGCTCGGACTTGGGTGAGGATTGCTGCTGTTGTGATTTGTCAGAACGAAAGGAAAGAAAATTAGACTATTGTCATCCCTTAGGCCTATTTTTCTTATCCTGCGGTAGGAAGGCACCCTTCCCTCCAGTAACCATAGAAATAATGGAGTCCAGCCCTGGACAAAATAAAATCTTCCCCCTTGAAAGGAAGATGAAAGGAGTCTGGATTTAGAAGTTGTATCTGCGGGCTAGGACCGCAATGCCAGAAGCCTTTGCATTTATGCAAATAATCTGCATATTCGCATCACAGATGGAGTTAGCAATTCTCAGAGCCTAAATTCTCTCCTGAATATCCTCAAGGGTAGTCTCCACCTCAATGAGCTCCGACAGAGTGTTGCACCAGTAGGTAGCTGCTCCAGCAACTGCAGCTACAGCTGCCGCCGGTTGAAATAAAAACCCTGTATGTTGAAACATCTTCCTTCAGAAAGGTTTCCATTTTCTTATCCATAGGGTCTCTGAAAGAGGAACTATCCTCCAGGAGTATAGTAGTACGCTTAGCCAGTGAAGAAATAGCCTCATCCACCTTAGGGAAGGAGCCCCATAAGTCTAATTGAGAGTCAGGGACCTGGAATCATTTTTGAAAAGTAGACGAGGGGGGAAAATAAGTTCCTATTCTTTCCCATTCATTACTAATAATGTTCACCATCTTAACTGGCACAGGAAAAGTCAGAGGGACCTTCCTGTCTTCATAAACCCTGCTAATTTAGGGATCTTAGGTCCCTCAGGGAGAGTAGCCTCTGGAACCTCTAGCGTAGACAGAACCGTCTTTAATAAAAAACGCAGATGCTCAATTTTAAATCTAAAGCAGGGTTCCTCCGCTGAAGGAGGTTTAGAAACTGTAGACTCTGACTCAGAAAGTTCACCCTCTGAAGCTACAGAGGTTAACTCATCCTCGGATAGCTGGGACATAATAGCTAAATCCAACAAATATTTAAGACTCTAAGTCAGGAGAATTATGTTAAACCTTTCTCTTGCATTTGTTAGAGCGAGGTAAGGCACTTAGGGCCGCAGACACAGTCGATTGCAACTATGCAGTAAAGTCGGCAGGAAAAAAGACCCTCCAGATGGAGGATTACTTGTGCTGCGGGGAACTGCATGTGAAGCGGGTATGGAAGAAAGGGTAGCAATCACTCTGGATTCAGATTCCTGAGAGGTAGATGGCTCAGAGGGGCTAATAGCGCTATGAGTATTAGCAGGCTTGTCTCCCTTCTTAGACTTTAGAACAGTGCTTAGGCAAATGGAACAAAATTGAGCAGGAGGGCAAACCACAGCCTCCTCACAATATAAACAGGAATTATTAAACAGTGCAGAAGGAGCAGAATGGCTGGGGCACTCACCGACTTGAAGACCCAGACAGCTAACAGAGAAAACTCACTCCTAGGAGCAATGTTCACAGCAAGATCATAGGAAAATCTAAAAGATCGCACCCGTAGTGCGTAGGACAGGACTTCCCCTGCTATGAAAAAGGCGCCAAGCTATTATGACCTGCGCAACACCAAAACGAAAGTGAAACCTGTTTGTTCCAAGCCAAAAGCCAAAAGAGTCTATGAGCCCAAAAAACTCTCACATAAAAGCAGTTATAAATAACCCCTTGCTGTTCAAATCTCCCTGAACGAGATATTAACCCTCGATCCTATTGAGGCATAAATGAGCCACACTGTGACTCTGTATAGCAATGTATATATAAAACTATCCTACCTCCAGGATCCATGCTGTGGAACAGGCACAGCCTCTCAAGTGTGACAGTCTTGCAGCAACGCCTCTGACATTGACTTGAGTGTGTAACAGCAAGCAGTGAAACTCATCAACACTGATTGCCGGGAGCTGTTAGACGGCAGTCTGGATGGGTTCGCAGAAAAACTTTCCCTGCATCTCCAGACTAACTTTCATCAATACTCTCACAGAGAGGTTGACATGATTACTTAAAACTCCAGTCCTTTCTTTGAAGGGAACATACCCATTACAGGACTATCCAAATCTTCTGACACTTCTCTGCCACCTCCTATAGTGACAAAGGCAAAGAATGACTGGGGAATAGGGGAAGTCGGAGGGATATTTAAGCCTTTGGCTGGGGTGTCTTTGCCTCCTCCTGGTGGCCAGGTGTTGTATTTCCCAACAGTAAGGAATGGAGTTATGGACTCTCCCTGCCTTACAGAAGGAAAGGAGTACATTTCGATAAAGGGCATCAAGAAAAACCTGAAAATGATAATAAAAAATAAAATTGCATATTATTTTAAATAATGTGCTTTATCTAAAACATAAACGTTTAATTTTGACTTTGTTTCTTTTAAGCCAAAAAAAAAAAAGGTATTTTTTTTATTTTACATAGCTAAAATTCAGTTAACCTGCATGGCCAAGAGTCTAACCTATTTACAGCATAAATCTAAATTTATGTTATAAATCAAATTTGCTTCTGCACAAATATTTTCCCCATTGATTTAAAAAAAAAAAAAAGAGAGAGCAAAAGAAACGTTCTATACTCACAAGACAAATGTCAACATTTAGTATTCTACAGTGTGTTACCAACAAGAACAAAAATAAGCAAGGAAATAGACAACATTAATTTCTTCGCATTCCCAATACACAAATTGCACAAATATATAACAATGCAACGGTGTACAAAAGATAAATAAAATGTGGGAGATTTGTTATGATGTAGGGAGACTTTTTAGGAGAGTAATTTAGTACATTTAAATTATAAGTATAAGTCCGTTCCCTGTGATTTTCCAGAAATGTACACAGGGTTAAACCAGTGTCTTGTTTTATATTTAAAACTATTGACTCATGACTTAATATCACTACCAACCATGAAAAAAAAAAACATTCTGCTCACAAGAGTGCCTTGGTCAGATGATTAGCAGGGATTACTCGGCTAAATACCAATGAAGCCAAAGTCAGTAACTAATGTCGGTGTTTGAAGTCTTTTTGGGACATAGTTTAACCTTTAAAATTAAGACCCTTATAGTTATCAGCAAGCCTGCTTTATGTGAGAGCTGAAGGGCAAATGGAAGAATGCTTAAAGGGAAACTGAACCCAAATTTTTTCTTTCGTGATTCAGATAGAGCATGCAATTTTCAGCAACTTTCTAATTTACTCCTATTATGAAATTTTCTTAATTCTCTTGGTATCTTTATTTGAAATGCAAGAATGTAAGTTTAGATGCCGGACCATTTTTGGTGAACAACCTGGGTTGTCCTTGCTGATTGGTGGATAAATTCATCCACCAATAAAAACGTGCTGTCCAGAGTCTGAACCAAAAAATAGCTTAGATCTTCTTAGATCTTAGGTCTTCTTTTTCAAATAAAAATAGCAAGAGAACAAAGAAAAATTAATAGGAGTAAATGAGAAAGTTGCTTAAAATTGCATGCTCTATCTGAATCACGAAAGAAAAAATGTGGGTTCAGTGTCCCTTTAAGTAAGTGTTTGCCTTTTTTAGTGGAGGACTGTCAATCTAACTTGCAATGGTCATAATAATAATTTTAATTGGTACGTTCATTAACCCTTTCCCTCTATTAAGACTTTCTATGCCGTCCTAACTGCGCTGGGCTTTAGCTCCATTAGAAGGGCATGGAAGGTTCTATCCGTTAGACTGTCCTGAACCCACAGAAGCTTCCTAAATGGGGTCGCGGGCTGGAGGGTGTGCCTACCGTCATATGCCCCCCCCCCCCCTGTATTGATCACATCACATCGAAATCACACAATCGAATGAATGAATTCCATCTCAATCAAACCAAGTGGCTCAGCTAGACCACACACAGAACCTCCAGCCTATCAATCATATTAATAAGCACTGCACTCTCCTCATACTTCTAAGACACTGCAACATTCAGAATATGCCAGGTCACAAATCTACTAGGTATGATGGTGCATCATTCCCCCGGCTACTACAACAATACTTAAAACCTATTGAATCCGGCTTGGTCTCTTCCTGCCCTGCTTAAAGCGACACTCCAACATCATATACACCACAGGTTCAACATTCTCTAACATCAATCTGGACTATCTGCTAACTGACTATTCATATTTGGCTGAATGAGGGGACTCGCGATTCAACAATGGCTTCAGGTTGTATACTCTTTTTATGCTTATTCCTCATTTAATTGGGTTTGGGGGGCGGGGATACTGCCCTGACTGTTATTTTTACTGTTTATTGAATTGACAATTCTGTTGTTGCCCAGTTTATAGCATCTATTAGTGATCACTAACCTGTCAAGGTTGTTACTTAATACCGCTTGTATATTTTTGTTTGTTACGATCCTCACACAACTTATACCCCTCGCCTGGCCGTGCACTACCATAACTTGTCTAACAAGACACCACAGCTGAACACATTTAGCAACAGAAACTTAACTTGTCCCCCTAGCGCTTCTCTGATACTTCAGACAACCATTTAAGTGCAGGCATATCTACACACACCCCTCTACACAGCCGAGCACTAATCGACTCCACACTAGCGTGACTGATATAGCATCCCTGCAACCGCGCCCTCTTAAACTGTTGACGACAAATGCCAAAGGGCTTAACAGCCGGGAAAAGCGATCAATAGCTTTCAATCAATTACATAAAGATCAAGGGGACAACATATACATACAGGAGACACACTTTAAAAAAGTTTATTAACAATCGATATAAGACTTTCTTTTTAGCCTCAGGCAACACGAAGAAAGGTGGAGTGGGAATTTTTATCAGAAATACGATTAATTTCCAACCAACATACATCGTAAAAGACCCCAACGGTACATACCTGATAGTCATCGGTTTACTTTTCAATTCTTATGTAACTTTAGCAAATATCTATTTACCTAACTAATATCAACACACAATCTTTAAACAAATAACTCAATTGTTGCTAGAACATGCTAAAGGCATACTGTTCCTGGGGGGAGACTTTACTTTTCCACTAGACCCGGCCAAGACACTTCCTCAGGCAAACCCAGTACCACATAAAAGGTCATAAAAAATGCTAACTCCTGTTTACAACAACTTAAACTGCATGACATATGGAGATTGGTAAACAACACTACTCAGGATTACACATTTTACTCACACCCGCAACAATTATATACTAGGATTGACTATCTGATAACGGACCAGATTGGACTTTCAATGATTGAGAACTCCACCATACTACTGATTACATGGTCAGATCACGCCCCAGTACAGTGCACAATATTATGGCCAAACTCACACACGACCATTTATGTGGAGACTAGATGAATATACGTTAGATAACCCCTTAATTGAAATGGAAGTAGACTCTACTCTAGGACATTATTTCAGGGAAAATACTGGCAGCATATCTCCAACTATAACATGGGAAGCTCATAAATGTGTCATAAGAAGGGAATTTCTTAAACACAAAGCAAGAGAAATTAAAAACAATAGGCAATTTGCAAACTCCACCTTATCCCAGATTAGATACTGGGAATCAGAACACAAACGAAACCCCACATCTACCGACATATTAGAATCTCTAACAAAAGCAAAACAAAATATTAATCACCTTGTCAAAGAATACCAACACAAAGCCACTCTTTTACAACAAAAATACTTTGACGTCAATGATAAGGTAGGCTATTCCCTGGCTAAAGCACTGGAAACAATTGAACACACATATACACACACTATCAGACACGAACGGACAAACACATAAAGATAGCACACATATCGCCCAAACGTTCAGACGGCACTATGAGACACTGTACAACATACCAAATGACTGTCAACAGGATGAAATAGACAGCTTTCTATCTGGCTTAAAACTGGGTACCCTAGATGAGGCAGATACTGAGTTTCTTGCCTCCCCAATTACGCCTGAAGAGATAAAAACTTCCATCAAAAATATGCCTAGTGGTAAAAGCCCAGGTCCAGATGGCTTGGGTATAAAATACTATAAGACATATATACATCACATGTTGGCCCCTCTAACTTCTCTATTTAACGCAATACTAAAAGATAAAGGTTTCTCTGACCAAATGTTGGAAGCACAGATCACAGTGCTCCCCAAACAGGGTAAAAACCTGGATAGGCCAGAAAACTTTGTGTTTCATACCCAGCCGAGAGGCACGAGATAACACGATAAAGGTGTTTCAATTAATATCCCATGCCCAATAATACCATATTAAATGGGTCACATTTTAATGGGGTTATTTAAGCTTAACTGGAGCTTTTTGTAAGTATTTTAGATTTGTATAGGTTGAACTCGATGGACTTCAGTCTTTTTTCAACCTTATCTACTATATTACTATGTTACTATGTTACCTTTAGTCTTAGTCTCCACGGACGCCGAAAAGGCGTTCGACAGAGTAAATTGGCAATTCTTAAAATCAGTTCTGCACAAGATGAAATTCAGTAACATTTTAATAGATCAAATTTTCACACTATATCAAAACCCAACAGCAAGGGTTAAGGTAAATGGCCTCCTCTCGGATCGCTTCTCCATCCGAAATAGCACGAGGCAGGGATGCCCCCTTTCCCCAATCCTCTTTGCTATCACAATTGAGGCCTTAGCCCAAAAAATTTGACATGACAAACAAATCTCAGGGATCAACATCAAAACTCGCGAATATAAAATTACCCTTATATGCAGACGATATTTTGCTCACACTAACCAACATTGACGAATCGTTAGCCAATACATTAGCCATTTTTAGGTCCTACTGAGAAGTCTCAAATTTCCACCTTAACCTGTCAAACTCTGAATTATTGAATATCACATATAACCCAGAAGTGCTCACCAGGGAATTACAAACTTGTCCTCTAAAAGCACAACAATCTAAAATGAAATATCTATGAATTTTTCTATCCCCAGATCAGCAGGAGGTATTTCGGGCTAACTACAAATCCCTAGAACATAACCTCATTGCAGACTTATCTCCTGGGTGGGATGAATCAACGTAATCAAAATGAATGTGTTACATCGACTGTTGTATCTGCTCCAGACAACACCTTTACCTTTACCAACAAACTACCTACAAAATGTACAGGGCGTTACAGAACATTATATATGGGGAGACAGACCAAGAGTCGCCAAAAAAACACTGTGCTCCCTAAAGATAAGGGAGGCCTCGGGGTCCCTAATATGCACATCTGCAAACAGGCAATTACATTAAGCAGACTTTTGGACTGGTGCTATAATGACCACGATAAATAATGGGTGCAGCTGGACTGTGTCATCCTGGGTACCAGTAACGCCGGCACAATTGCATGGCTGCTAGGGAAAGACAGACCGATAGCCGCATCAACTTACCCCTTACTCTCAGACTTCTACACCACTTGGGATAGGATCCTAAACACCTCAACAAATATATCCTCATGAACATAATCTTACAAGACAGGTGACACCCTTTGAAAGCACATGCCTACGTGCAACACCAACAGCACATGCAGTGTCCCTTTTGTATAGACTCCTACTAGTCGAGGACACACATCTTCCCTCGTATACAAAAGCCTGGGAAAAAGAATTACGAACAGACATTGACTCCCAAGACTGTCAGACAGCTTTCCAAGTCACCAAACATGCATGAATTTCAACCAGAGTGCAAGAGTCTTGTTATAAATTTCTATCCAGGGGGTATCTCCCCCCCAGTAGGCTGAAACAAATATAAAAATACCTTGGGGAAGTGCTGGAGAGAATGTGTGTGTGGGGGGGGGAACTCCCACGCACATTTGGTGGGATTGTCCTAGATTGGACATATACTGGATGGAGATTCTGGAAAGCATTGAAACAGCAACAGGGAAACCACTACAGAACAACCCCAAGACATTACTATATCTATCACTACCCAAACTTGAAAGTAAAGTAAGCAAAGCATTGAGGTTATTATGTTAAACAGCGCCAAGATGTTAATCCCGAAATATTGGAAGTCAAAGAACGTCCCAACGGCTGGAGAATGGCAGCATCAGGTAGACACCCTAATACACTTAGAAAGATATCACCACATACAGCAGGGTACAACAGATATGCATGAACTCATGCGAGCACAATGGGCCGAATGCAAATCCCACTTAGGACAGGTAACACAGGGGGGACCAGCCAAACCAATAGGGTAAGAGACTAGGTAGTATAGATTTCTTTGTGATGCGCGCGACAGGTTGAGAGGGCAATACCATCTCAAATTGTATTAAGGATCATTTTTGAATTTGTAATTTTCTTTATATTTCCTTGCATTTGTATTATTGTTACTTAAAGTGTCGCTTGGATCAGATTACTTATATCGACACTACCTTCAGATATTATTCTGAAATGACCAAGCCTGGACAATTTGTAATTTCACAGGAAAGTTTACTGTAGAGGGCACTGGGTGCCAACAATTTGACAAACACATGTATGCTTGAAATGTTGAAACAGTTTGTAACATTTATCTGACCTTCAATAAAGCTTCTTTGAAAACTTAAAAAAAAAAAAAATACCATCAAATATATGTAGAAATATTTATATATGAATAAATGTGAAATCTATGTGAAGAACATTGGATTTTGTGAAATATTAATAATTTCATGTTGGGTTAGCGCACATGAGAATGTGTGATCAGGTTTGCGCGCAAGTAGGGTGTTCGTTTTTTTCCACTTTCTTTGCTCCCATGACTTCAATGGAGGAATATGTGAAAGTGTAAACGAAATTCTGATTTTGGGTTTTTTGCACTCGTCTGGTTAACCCGAGAGTGGAAACTGTTTACTTTCAACTGATAATACAAGCAAACCCCGATGCGTAGCACAGTTAACACTCGAGCGGGAGCATTAAATATCGCTCCTCTCGTAATCTGGCGCTTAGTGTAAATCTGATCAGATTAAGCCATTCATAACGTAAGACTGGATCTCTGTAACAATTTAGAAAAAGTAATTATCTATTAAGATAGCAAAATTCTGCATAAATATGGTTGGACTGTAAATGGAAATATTGTACACTTTTTAATTACATTTTTTTTTATTTTTTTCTAAATCAGTGTCTTCTCTGCCTGTGTCTTTGGTTTGGTTTCTGTGTTCTGAAATGCAACTAATAGTCTATATTCATTTAAATAAAAAATATTATGTATCAGACTACAGTACTGTAGTATCTTTCTGAGAATACTGTGTATACAAAAGTATTAAAAACTATATAAAAATACCTTTACATTGCATGTATAAGCTGTATAATGACATATAAATATTACCTACATTACATTAGATATTGATGTTTACTCTTGGCCCCATCCCTTCTCCAAACTGTCCTATTTTACAGATACAAATAATCCAAAATCTAAACTATTTACTAATTCAAATCTTTTCCAGTCCCAAGCATTTTGGATAAAGGGTTTTCTACCTGTATGTATATGTATGTACATTTAGCCACCAATCAACAAGTGCTACCCAGGTTTTGAACCAAAAATGGTCCGGCTCCTAAGATTACCTTCCTGCTTTTCTAATAAAGATACCAAGAGAACAAAGAAAATTTGATAATAGAAGTACATTAAAAAGTAGTTTAAATTTGCTGAATTATCTGAATCATGAAAGAAAAAAAATGTGGGTTTCATATCCCTTTAATGGTGTAGAACCTTAAATTTTAAACTATATTTAAGTCTTCTTGGTTCCTGTTCTTTTTTAATGTCTGTGCCTCCTAATGCCTTACCTATGCTATGGGTAAAAGGGGCTTCCGTGAAGAGCATGTACTAACTCCACTGGACTATGAATTTTTTAGAACTATTTTGGGGAATAGTTTCACATAAAGTTTTACCGCCATTATATTGACTATGTGTTTCTGATTTGGGGTGGTTCAATTAAATTGAATGAGTGGTTTGAAGAGTTATTTAGTATACTACTATTAGGTTTAAGATTGAATATAATGATTTTTCAGTACATGTTTTAGATCTTGAGATTTTTAAGGTTGAAACTTACTAAACCTACTAATAAAAACTCCATTTAACATCACTCCAGTTTTCATCCTATCTTTCAGAAGAAAGAGATCAGCACCTCGCAGTTCCTACAAGTAGCACACAACACTGATCAGTCCTACAGAGATATTCAATTGGAAATGATGAAACAAAAGTTCATGGACAGAGGATACCTTAAGAGTCACTTCGGTGCACAATGCAAAGGGCTCATGAGCTAATTCAGGAATAATTTTTATATTTAAAACAATAAACTTAAAGATGAAAGTAACAATGTTATCATCACATATACCCCAGCTTCAGGGTTGGTTAAAAAGGTGATAAAAGCAAATTGGTCCATTGTGTCAACTCATGCAACTTTCTATCTTTTCAAAGTGTATCACCTCCCAAGATTGTATTTAAAAGGACCAGAAACCTCAGACATATACTTGTGAAATCGGACCCAGGCCAGTTAACAACAGACCTGGTTAAACCATCCATATACCAACGGAATAAAAGAATATTCATGGGATGTTTGTTTGTCATATGGAACAACAAGTTGTATATTGTAAACAAAGACTCATGTGAGCTGCAACCTTAGGCTTTTTTATTTGTACAATAAAGGCTTTTTTTTTATCTTGAGTGCCAGTGTGGGGTTATCACTATAGGAAATTACATTTTTTTGAAGTGCACCAGGACTTACGTCTTTTTGAAGGAGAATGACATCTACTGAAGGAGTTTAAACTTTTGTCCAATTAAGTTTTGTTTTTTTAGAAAAATATTTTTTGCCCTTTTCTGGAGCTGCAGGATTAGAGTGTGTTTACTACAAATATTTATATATATATATATATATATATATATATATATATATATATATATATATACACATATATATATATACACACACACACACACACATACTGTATGTGTGTGTGTATAGATAGATGGATGGATAGATAGACATTATACAATATATATTATATACATATATTATTTAAACTATAAAAAGGTAAAATATATTATATACATATATTATTTAAACTATAAAAGGTGTAAACATTTGCATGAACGCAAAGATTTTTCAGTCTTAGAATGTGGGCAAGCCAAAAATAACAGTGACACGTGGGATTCTTAAAATGTAACCGTAGACGAGCCACCACACTTGTAAGTCTGTTAATTAACAACTCTAATGAGCTCTACCCAAAGCTCATATAGCTCTTGAGGAAAAAACTCAACTACACCTGATGAACTAGCCTGCTAGGTTAGAAAGTTTGAAAATGTTGAACTATATAATAAAAAATAAATGTCTTCTCTTCCCACAAACTTATCAAACAAAATGAAAAGAAGGTTAAATTTAAATGCCATTTTCACAGGAGAAAAATATAATCTCCGAGTAGAAATTTTGTATTTACAAAAGCAGACAGCTAATGTAACAAACTAGATAAAATGAGCAGAGAACAAAATGAACACAACATAGTAGGTGGTGGTGCCCTCCAACTGGATGCTACCAGTATTCAACATAATTGCTTAGGTCACTTAGTGAGGAGCTAGAACCTCATTTACTACTTCAACTTTGCCCTAGAATTTGAGAATAGAGAGAAACGCAACAACCATGGAAAGTATCAAATCTTTTATTAGAATTTTTAGTTAGCTTCTACTGTTACAACATATTAAAAAAAAAGAGTTCTTCCTCACAATTTTTCCTAAGCTGTATGTGCAATTAAAATCTAAAATAGCATTTAAAATCGTTGCATGACAAAATGAGGAAAGAAAGAATACTCTCTAAACCTGTAGATTGTAGGCTCTTTAACACATGGACATACTCCTCTTGTATCAATTTGTTTAGTCTGTTTTAGGTTTCTGTATTTTTATTTTAAACCTCAAATCATTGTTATTGTGGTAAACTTTTCATGTACCCAGCACTATGGAATGTGTTGGTGTTCAACAAATAAATGTTATAAATTAATATTATGTTAATAAATAACCATCCAGGGCTCCAGCTATGAATGAATGGGACCCACTATTGAGCAGCAACCCTTCAAAAGCAGAATAAAAAAAACTTCTGCACCAAAATGACAAAAGTTTACAGTAACTAATACAATGCCTACACTTCTTATGTTAATGCATAACCTGTATACAGCAGTCACAGCACTCTGTCAACATCATGACATTTAATATGCTCTTTCCATCTGGCAGTTATAGACAATTACAGTATGGACCATCGACCCATGTGATGCTGTCAGGAATAGAACTGAATCAGGTGATGTCTGCAAATTGCTGGAATTACTGAACACTGTGAACAAGAACAATTTAAACTGAGAAAAGGGAGGGTAGAATGAAATAAAGCTGCAAATAAAGGGGCATTTTATTGCAAAAATAAAATGTTCTACTATGTTAGTGCATGTCATATGGGCATTAGTGTCTGTGGCGATGTGTTAAACCACAGAAAAGAGGTGACAGGGGCAATGTAGTTTAATGACATGCTGTACTTCTTTACAGCAGTAGTTATTTAGCTACTCACACAGACTCTAAACACATAGGCAAAGCCCTTGCTTAGGAGCTGCAAATACTGAAGCTCCTGAGTTAATCACAGCCGGTTATTGGCGGGTCATTTAACTGCCGTGGCAGATTGGCTCATCACCTGTTTCCTGTGACTCCCAACCAGAACTTTGTGTGTTTACCACTTTGTAGGGATTGAACACAAAGAGATGCACTGTGAGTAACACAAAAATGACGCTCTAATGAATTTGAGCGTTAAGTCTGTGCTCTACAATGTATCTTTAAACACACAGCTAAAATCCCAGCAGCTACTGAGCAGGACAATGCCAATGAGCCAATTAGGAGCAGCATAGGCATATGGCCCTCTATAGCCTCTCGCATGCCCTGTTCAGAAGCAGCATAGGCATATAGCCCTCTATAGCCTCTCGCATGCCCTGTTCAGGAGCAGCATAGGCATATAGCCCTCTATAGCCCCTCACATGCCCTGTTCAGGAGCAGCATAGGCATATAGCCCTCTATAGCCCCTCACATGCTCTGTTCAGGAGCAGCATAGGCATATAGCCCTCTATAGCCCCTCACATGCCCTGTTCAGGAGCAGCATAGGCATATGACCCTCTATAGCCCCTCACATGCCCTATTAAGGAGCAGCATAGGCATATGGCCCTCTATAGCCCCTCATATGCCCTGTTCAGGAGCAGCATAGGCATATAGCCCTCTATAGTCTCTAGCATGCCCTGCTCATCAGCAACATATGCAAATAGCCCTCTATAGTCTTTAGCATGGCCTGCTCAGGGGCAGCATAGGCATATAGCCCTGTATAGTCTAGCATTCCCTGCTCAGAAGCATAATAGACATATAGCCCTCTATAGTCTCTAGCATGCCCTGCTCAGCAGCAACATATGCATATAGCCCTCTATAGTCTTTAGCATGGCCTGTTCAGGGGCAGCATAGGCATATAGCCCTGTATAGTCTCTAGCATTCCCTGCTCAGAAGCATAATAGACATATAGCCCTCTATAGTCTCTAGCATGCCCTGCTCATCAGCGACATATGCATATAGCCCTCTATAGTCTCTAGCCTGGCCTGTTCAGGGGCAGCATAGGCATATAGCCCTCTACAGTCTCTAGCATTCCCTGCTCAGAAGCATAATAGGCATAAATCCCTCTATAGTCTCTAGCATTCCCTGCTCAGCAACAGCATAGGCATATAGCCCTCTATAGTCTCTAGCATGGCCTGCTCAGGAGCAGCATAGGCATATAGCCCTTTATAGTCTCTAGCCTCTAGCATGGCCTGTTCAGGGGCAGCATAGGCATACAGCCCTCTATAGTCTCCAGCATGGCCTGTTCAGGGGCAGCATAGGAATATAGCCCTCTGTAGTCTCTAGCATGCCCTGCTCAGCAGCAGCATAGGTATATATCTCTCTAGTATGACCTGCTCAGGAGCAACATAGGCATATAGCCCTCTATAGTCTCTAGTATGCCCTGCTCAGAAGCAGCATAGGCATGTAGCCCTCTATAGTCTCTACTATGCCCTGCTCAGAAGCAGCATAGGTATATAGCCCTCTATAGTGTTTAGCATGCCCTGATCAGGAGCAGCATAGGCATAAAGCCCTCTATAGTCTTTAGTGTGCCCTGTGCAAGAGTAGCAACATATAGCAGCTACTGAGGAGGAAAAGGCCAACGAGCCAATCAGAAGAAGCATTGGCATTTAGCCTTCAGGCCTTAGCATACCTTACTCATAGCAGTTACTGAGCAGGACAAGGCCAGTGAACTAATTACAAGAAGCATATAGTCCTCTATAGTCTATAGTATCCCCTACTCAGTTGTAAAAAAAACATATTAGCTACTGAGCAGGACATGGCCAGCAACCAATCAGGAGAAGCATAGGCATATAGCACTCTATAGTCTCTAGCATGCCCTGCCCAGGTGTAGCAACTCATAGCAGCTACTGAGCAGGACAAGGATAGTGAACCAATCAGGAGAAGCATAAGCATATAGCGTTTAGTCTCATGCATGACCTGCTCAGGAGTAGGAAGTCATAGCAGCTACTGAGCAGGACAAGGCTTGGGAGATGCAATGGGGACGATTTAGCAAACGCTTTTGTCTGCCTTCGACCCCCTACGACTGCAGGTTCTCACAAGAGAACCTGCAGTCCATATTTATGAAGCAGTGGTCATCAGACCCCATGCTTCCCTAACCTCTTTGGCTGTGTGCGGGCAGGGGGCGGCGATGCACAAGAGCACAAAAACATAATTTATGCTTACCAGATAAATTCCTTTCCTTCCAGATCGGGAGAGTCCACGGCTTCATTCCTTACTGTTGGGAAATACAACACCTGGCCACAAGGAGGAGGACAAGAAACCACAGCCAAAGGCTTAAATATCCCTCCCTCTTCCTCATTACCCCAGTCTTTCTGCCAAAGGAACAAGGAAAAGTAGGAGAAACATTAGGGTATAAATGGTGCCAGAAGAATAAATTAAATAATAGGGGACCGCCCATAGACAAGAAAAAATGGGTGGGGCCATGGACTCTCCCTATCCGAAAGGAATTTGACTGGTAAGCATAAATTATGCTTTCTTTCCTAAGATAGGGAGAGTCCACTGCTTCATTCCTTACTGTTGGGAAAACTATAACCAAGCTCTAGAGGACACTGAATGAATAAAGGGAGGGAACAAAAAGGAAGAGGCAGACCCTATTCTGAGGGCACCACAGCCTACAAAACTTTTCCCCCGAAAGCTGCTTCAGCCGAAGCAAAAATATAAAACTTGTAAAATTTTGAAAAAGTATGCAAGGAGGACCAGGTAGCCACCTTACAAATCTGATCCATAGAGGCCTCGTTCTTAAAGGCCCAAGAGGAAGCCACTGCTCTAGTGGAATAAACCATATCCTCTCAGGAGGACAATGTCCCGCTGTCTCATAAGCTAAGCGGATGACACTCATTAATCAAAAAGATAGGGAAGTCGAAGTAGCCTTCTGCCCCTTACGCTTCCCGAATAGACAACAAAGAGGAAGATTGTCTAAACTCCTTAGTAGCCTGAAGATAGAATTTCAAGGCGCAAACCACATCCAAATTGTGAAGTAAGCGTTCCTTTAATGAAGGAGGATTAGGACAAAAGGAAGGAACCACAATCTTCTAATTGATGTTGCGATCTGACACAACCTTAGGAAGAAAACCTAATTTAGTATGTAAAACTGCCTTATCTGCATGAAAAATAAAATAAGGGGACTCACATTGCAATGCAGAGATCTCAGAAACTCTGCGCGCAGAGGCAATAGCCAATAAAAAGAGATCCTTCCAAGATAATAATTTAATGTCAATGGAATGCAGAGGCTCAAACGGAACCTGTTGCAAGACCCGAAGAACAAGATTTAGGCTCCAAGGAGGAGCCCCAGATCTAAACACAGGTCTGATCCTAATCAGAGCCTTAACAAAGGACTTCAAGTCTGGAAGCTCAGCCAATAAAACCGACAGGGCCAAAATCTGTCCCCTTAGGGAACTAGCAGAAAGGCCCTTCTCCAGCCCATCCTGGAGAAAATATAAGATCTTGGCAACCTTAACTCTGTGCCAGGAAAAACATAATTTATGTAAGAACTTACCTGATAAATTCATTTCTTTCATATTAGCAAGAGTCCATGAGCTAGTGACGTATGGGATATACATTCCTACCAGGAGGGGCAAAGTTTCCCAAACCTTAAAATGCCTATAAATACACCCCTCACCACACCCACAATTCAGTTTAATGAATAGCCAAGAAGTGGGGTGATAAAAAAGTGCGAAAGCATATAAAATAAGGAATTGGAATAATTGTGCTTTATACAAAAATCATAACCACCACAAAAAAAGGGCGGGCCTCATGGACTCTTGCTAATATGAAAGAAATGAATTTATCAGGTAAGTTCTTACATAAATTATGTTTTCTTTCATGTAATTAGCAAGAGTCCATGAGCTAGTGACGTATGGGATAATGATTACCCAAGATGTGGATCTTTCCACACAAGAGTCACTAGAGAGGGAGGGATAAAATAAAGACAGCCAATTCCTGCTGAAAATAATCCACACCCAAAATAAAGTTTAATGAAAAACATAAGCAGAAGATTCAGACTGAAACCGCTGCCTGAAGTACTTTTCTACCAAAAACTGCTTCAGAAGAAGAAAATACATCAAAATGATAGAATTTAGTAAAAGTATGCAAAGAGGACCAAGTTGCTGCTTTGCAAATCTGATCAACCGAAGCTTCATTCCTAAACGCCCAGGAAGTAGAAACTGACCTGGTAGAATGAGCTGTAATCCTCTGAGGCGGAGTTTTACCCGACTCAACATATGCAAGATGAATTAAAGATTTCAACCAAGATGCCAAAGAAATGGCAGAAGCTTTCTGGCCTTTTCTAGAACCGGAAAAGATAACAAATAGACTAGAAGTCTTTCGGAAAGACTTAGTAGCTTCAACATAATATTTCAAAGCTCTAACAACATCCAAAGAATGCAATGATTTCTCCTTAGAATTCTTAGGATTAGGACATAATGAAGGAACCACAATTTCTCTACTAATGTTGTTGGAATTCACAACTTTAGGTAAAAATTCAAAAGAAGTTCGCAACACCGCCTTATCCGGATGAAAAATCAGAAAAGGAGACTCACAAGAAAGCGCAGATAATTCAGAAACTCTTCTGGCAGAAGAGATGGCCAAAAGGAACAAAACTTTCCAAGAAAGTAATTAAATGACCAATGAATGCATAGGTTCAAAGGGAGGAGCTTGAAGAGCTCCCAGAACCAAATTCAAACTCCAAGGAGGAGAAATTGACTTAATGACAGGTTTTATACGAACCAAAGCTTGTACAAAACAATGAATATCAGGAAGAATAGCAATCTTTCTGTGAAAAAGAACAGAAAGAGCAGAGATTTGTCCTTTCAAGGAACTTGCAGACAAACCCTTATCTAAACCATCCTGAAGAAACTGTAAAATTCTCGGTATTCTAAAAGAATGCCAAGAAAAATGATGAGAAAGACACCAAAAAATATAAGTCTTCCAGACTCTATAATATATCTCTCTAGATACAGATTTACGAGCCTGTAACATAGTATTAATCACAGAGTCAGAGAAACCTCTTTGACCAAGAATCAAGCGTTCAATCTCCATACCTTTAAATTTAAGGATTTCAGATCCTGATGGAAAAAAGGACCTTGTGACAGAAGGTCTGGTCTTAACGGAAGAGTCCACGGTTGGCAAGAGGCCATCCGGACAAGATCCGCATACCAAAACCTGTGAGGCCATGCCGGAGCTACCAGCAGAACAAACGAGCATTCCTTCAGAATCTTGGAGATTACTCTTGGAAGAAAAACTAGAGGCGGAAAGATATAGGCAGGATGATACTTCCAAGGAAGTGATAATGCATCCACTGCCTCCGCCTGAGGATCCCGGGATCTGGACAGATATCTGGGAAGTTTCTTGTTTAGATGAGACGCCATCAGATCTATTTCTGGAAGTTCCCACATTTGAACAATCTGAAGAAATACCTCTGGGTGAAGAGACCATTCGCCCGGATGCAACGTTTGGCGACTGAGATAATCCGCTTCCCAATTGTCTACACCTGGGATATGAACCGCAGAGATTAGACAGGAGCTGGATTCCGCCCAAACCAAAATTCGAGATACTTCTTTCATAGCCAGAGGACTGTGAGTCCCTCCTTGATGATTGATGTATGCCACAGTTGTGACATTGTCTGTCTGAAAACAAATGAACGATTCTCTCTTCAGAAGAGGCCAAAACTGAAGAGCTCTGAAAATTGCACGGAGTTCCAAAATATTGATCGGTAATCTCACCTCCTGAGATTCCCAAACTCCTTGTGCCGTCAGAGATCCCCACACAGCTCCCCAACCTGTGAGACTTGTATCTGTTGAAATTACAGTCCAGGTCGGAAGCACAAAAGAAGCCCCCTGAATTAAACGATGGTGATCTGTCCACCACGTTAGAGAGTGTTGAACAATCGGTTTTAAAGATATTAATTGAGATATCTTTGTGTAATCCTTGCACCATTGATTCAGCATACAGAGCTGAAGAGGTCGCATGTGAAAACGAGCAAAGGGGATCGCGTCCGATGCAGCAGTCATAAGACCTAGAATTTCCATGCATAAAGTTACCGAAGGGAATGATTGTGACTGAAGGTTTCGACAAGCTGAAATCAATTTTAGACGTCTCTTGTCTGTTAAAGACAGAGTCATGGACACTGAATCTATCTGGAAACCCAGAAAGGTTACCCTTGACTGAGGAATCAATGAACGTTTTGGTAAATTGATCCTCCAACCATGATCTTGAAGAAACAACACAAGTCGATTCGTATGAGATTCTACGAATGAGAAGACTGAGCAAATACCAAGATAATCGTCCAAATAAGGAAATACCAAAACCCTGTTCTCCGATTACAGAAAAAAGGGCACCGAGAACCTTTGAAAAAAATTCTTGGAACTGAGGCTAGGCCAAACAGTAGAGCCACAAAACTGGTAATGCTTGTCTAAAAAGAGAATCTCAGACACTAAAAGTGATCTGGATGAATCGGAATATGCAGATACACATCCTGTAAATCTATTGTAGACATATAATGCCCTTGCTAAACAAAAGGCAGAATAGTCCTACAGTAACCATCTTGAATGTTGGTATCCTTACATAACGATTCAATATTGATAGATCCGGAACTGGTCTGAAGGAATTGACCTTCTTTGGTACAATGAAGAGATAAAATAAAACCCTAGCCCCTGTTCCAGAACTGGAACTGGCATAATTACTCCAGCCAACTCTAGATCTGAAACACATTTCAGAAATGCTGAGCCTTTGCTGTGTTAACTGGGACACGGGAAAGAAAAAAATCTTTTAGCAGGAGGCCTTAAATTGAAGCCAATTCTGTACCTTTCTGAAACAATGTTCTGAAACCAGAGATTGAGAACGGAATTGATCCAAATTCCTTTGAAGAAAACTTAATCTGCCCCATACCAGCTGAACTGGAAAAAGGGGCCGCATCTTCATGGGTACTTAGGAGCTGACTATAGGTTTCTATAAGGCTTGGATATATTCCAAACTGGAAATAGTTTCCAAACTGATACCGCTCCTGAGGATGAAGGATCAGGCTTTTGTTCCTTATTATGAGAAAAAGAACGAAAAAATGATTATTACCCTGGAAAGAAAGGGAAAACAAAGTTGACTTAGAAGACATATCAGCATTCCAAGTTTAATCCATAAAGCTTTTCTAGCTAAAATAGCTAGAGACATATACCTGACATCAACTCTAATGATATCAAAAGATGGTATCACCAATAAAATTATTAGCATGTTATAGAATAATAATAATGCTATAAAATTATGATCTGTTACTTGTTGCGCTAAAACTTCTAACCAAAAAGTTGAAGCTGCAGCAACATCCGGTAAAAATATAGCAGGTCTAAGAAGATTACCTGAACATAAGTAAACTTTTCTTAGAAAGGATTCAATTTTCTTATCTAAAGGATCCTTAAATTTAGTACTATCTGCCGTAGGAATAGAAGTACATTTTAGCAGGAATAGAGACAGCCCCAAACCTTAGGGATTTTGTCCCAAAAAACTCTAATCTGTCAGATGGCACAGGATATAATTGCTTAAACGTTTAGAAGGAGTAAAAGAATTACCCAAATTATTCCATTCCCTGGAAATTACTTCAGAAAAAGCATCAGGGAGATTAAACACTTCTGGAATAACTACAGGAGATTTAAAAACCCTATTTAAACGTTTAGATTTAGTATCAAGAGGACCAGAATCCTCTATATCTAAAGCAATTAATACTTCTTTAAATAAAGAACGAATAAATTCCATCTTGAACAAATACAAAGATTTAACAGCATCAACCTCTGAGACAGAAACTTCTGAACCAGAAGAACCATTATCAGTATCAGAACGATGATGTTCATTTAAAAATTCATCTGAAAAAAGAGAAGTTTTAAAAGACTTATGTAAACTAGAAGGAGAAATAACAGACATAGCCTTCTAAATGGATTTAAAAAATAAAATCTCTTATGTTTATCAGGAACACTCTGAAAATTAAATGTTGACGGAACAGCAACAGGTAATATAACAGTACTAAAGGAAATTTTATCTGCATTAATAAGTTTGTCATGACATGCAATACAAACAACAGCTGGAGAAACAGATACCAAAAATTTATAGCAGATACACTTAGCTTGGTAGCTCCAGCCCCGGGCAGTGATTTTCCTGAAGTAACTTCTGACTCAGTTGCAACGTGGAACATCTTGCAATATGTAATAGAAAAAACAACATATAAAGCAAATTGATCAAAATCCTTAAATGACAGTTTCAGGAATGGGAAAAAAATGCCAGTGAACAAGCTTCTAGCAACCAGAAGCAATAAATAATGAGACTTAAATAATGTGGAGACAAAAGCGACGCCCATATTTTTTTAGCGCCAAACAAGACGCCCACATTATTTGGCGCCTAAATGCTTTTGGCGCCAAAAATGACGCCACATCCGGAACGCCGACATTTTTGGCGCAAAATAACGTCAAAAAAATGACGCAACTTCTGGCGACACGTATGACGCCGGAAACGGAAAAGAATTTTTGCGCCAAAAAAGTCTGCGCCAAGAATGACGCAATAAAATGAAGCATTTTCAGCCCCCGCGAGCCTAACAGCCCACAGGGAAAAAAGAGTCAAATTTTTGAAGGTAAGAAAAAATGATTAATTCAAATGCATTATCCCAAATATGAAACTGACTGTCTGAAAAATAAGGAAAGTTGAACATTCTGAGTCAAGGCAAATAAATGTTTGAATACATATATTTAGAACTTTATAAACAAAGTGCCCAACCATAGCTTAGAGTGTCACAGAAAATAAGATTTACTTACCCCAGGACACTCATCTACATGTTTGTAGAAAGCCAAACCAGTACTGAAACGAGAATCAGCAGAGGTAATGGTATATATAAGAGTATATCGTCGATCTGAAAAGGGAGGTAAGAGATGAATCTCTACGACCGATAACAGAGAACCTATGAAATAGACCCCGTAGAAGGAGATCACTGCATTCAAATAGGCAATACTCTCCTCACATCCCTCTGACATTCACTGCACGCTGAGAGGAAAACCGGGCTCCAACTTGCTGCGGAGCGCATATCAACGTAGAATCTAGCACAAACTTACTTCACCACCTCCATCGGAGGCAAAGTTTGTAAAACTGAATTGTGGGTGTGGTGAGGGGTGTATTTATAGGCATTTTAAGGTTTGGGAAACTTTGCCCCTCCTGGTAGGAATGTATATCCCATACATCACTAGCTCATGGACTCTTGCTAATTACATGAAAGAAAACCACACTCTTCACAACAGAATAAGTAGGTCCTCCACACCTTGTGGTAGATACGCTGAGTAACTGGTTTACGAGCTTGAATAAGAGTATCAATGACACTCTCAGAGAAACCTCTCTTGGCTAAGACTAAGCGTTCAATCTCCACGCAGTCAGCCTCAGAGAATCTAGATTTTGATGAACAAATGGGCCTTATTTCAGCAGGTCTCTGCGACAAGGTAACTTCCACGGAGGAGATGAGGACATCCCCGCTAAATGTGAGAACCACATCCTTCGCAGCCACGTTGGAGCAATCGGGATTACTGATACATGCTTCTGCTTGATGCGGGCCACCACTTGAGGAAGAAGCGTTAATGGAGGAAAAAGATATACGAGTTTGAACTGCTAGTGCATCTATTAGATCCGCTTGGGGAGCCCTCAACCTCGACCTGTACCTGGGAAGCTTGGTATTGAGATGGGACTCCATGAGATCCATCTCCAGCGTCCCCGACTTGCTGCATATCTCTGCAAACACCTCAGGATGGACAGACCGTTCCCCTGGATGGAAGGATTGCCTGCTGAGAAAATCCGCCTCCCAGTTGTCCACACCCGGAAAGTGGATCGCTGACAGCAAACAGCTGTGGGCCTCCGCAAACTCCAGAATCTGAGATACTTCCTTCATCGCCAAGGAACTTTTCGTTCCCCCTTGATGGTTGATGTAAGCCACCAAGGTTATATTGTCTGATTGAAATCTGATAAACTCAGACGAACCCAGAAGTGTTCAAGCCTTCAAGATTGCCCATAGTTTTAAAATACTGATCGGGAGGGAGGACTCCTCCTGAGTCCACAACCCCTTTGCCTTCATGGCACCCCAAACCGTCCTCCATCCAGATAGGCATGCCTCCGTAGTCACAATCTCCCAGGATCTGGACAGAGCAACGAAGAGAGATTCTCACGAACAGCTGTCTAATAAAATCTGTTGAGACAGATCTGAATGATCACTGTTCCACTGCCTCAGCATGCACAGTTGTAAAGGTATGAGACGGAACCTGGCAAAAGGAATGATGTCCATGCAGGACACCATGAAACCAATCACCTCCATACACTGAGCCACAGAGGGACTCAAGGAGGTCTGGAGGGCAAGGCATGCCAAAGTTAACTTGCAACGTTTCTGGTTTGTTAGAAATATCCTCATGAATATGGAGTCTATTATAGTACCTAGGAATTCCACTCTGGTACTTGGGATAAGAGAACTCTTTTCCAAGTTTATCTTCAATCCATTTGATTGAAGAAGACAGAGAAGGGACTCAGAGAATTCTTCTGCAAAACGAAAGGGTGGTGCTTGCACCAGAATATCGTCCAAGTATGGGGCTACTGCAATATCCTGGCCTGGCAAGGCTAGAAAAGCCCCCAGAACCTTTGTAAAGATTCCTGGAGCAGTAGCAGGGCCAAATGGAAGGGCAATGAACTGGTAGTGCTGGTCCAGGAATGCAAACTGAAAGTGTTGCCTGTGGATTGGAACAGGAAGGTAAGCGTCCTCAACATTTATAGTGGTCATAAACTGGTCTTCCTGAATTAAAGGAAGGATGGACTATATCGTCTCCTCCATCTTGAAGGAAGAGACACTGAGAAATTTGTTTAAGCACTTTAGGTCTTTCGAACCACAAAAAAGTTTGAATAAAACCCCAAACCTCTTTCTTCGATAGGCACCGGGACAAAAACTCATAAGGAGGATAGATCCCGAACGCACCCTAGAAAGTTATCCCTCTTTTCTGGTCGGGTAGACAGATTAGAGAGAAGGAATCTGCCCCTTGGCGGATGAGATTTGAAGCCTATCTTGTATCCCTGAGATACCCCCTCCAGACAGTCTGCCCCCCAACACGATCCAATCCCGGATCGGGGGCCGCCCCTTCATGCCGATTTGTTTTCAGCTGGCTTCTTATTCTGCTTGGATTTATTTCAGGACTGAGGAGGATTGTTGTCGTTGGGAATTGTCAGAACGAAAGGAAGGAAAGTTAGAAGATTGTCGTCCCTTAGACTTGTTCTTCTTACCACCCTTGCCTCTGGTAACCATAGAAATAATGGAGTCCAGGCCTGGACCAAATAAAATCTTTCCCTTGAAGGGAAAAGAAAGGAGTATGGACTTAGAAATCATATCCGCAGACCAAGACTTTAACCAGAGCGCCTGGCGGGCTAGGACCGCAAAGCCAGAGGCCTTTGCATTTAGGCGAACATTTTTCATGTTTCAAAGGTTTCAGGGTTTCTTAGGAATCCCTGTAGAGGTGCGCTCACGGAAGGTTATAACAAATAATGTCAAATATACAGTCCAATCGAATCCAAAATACGGCAGCTCTTCCAATTGTTTGTGGTACGATGAGCGAATCTAGATTGAAAGTAAGAAGGCGCCAGACATAGGGTAATATTGTTACAATCTGCAAACACGCTCAAGTAACATATAGATGGAATACTTACAAACGAAACGGCACCAAATCGTGCCTAGTGAGACAGACCGGGACCTCAACCGTCGCCCGGAAGACCAACCAATGGCATGCACCAAACTCCCGCAGTCACGTGAATGTTGTAGCCAATCACCGTTTCTTTGGGCTCACACACCTTCCTTGCAGACGTCCGATTCAAAAAATAGGATCACAGTGTAGACAAACCAGGTGTCCCATACACTGCGGTTTCAAGATATTGATTGGTAACAGTGCTAGAGTGAAAGTAAAACCCACTCCAAACGAGGTACACTAAAAACAATTTATTTAAAATGTTTTAAAATCAGCAACGCGTTTCTCGACCATGCAAGGTCGTTTCATCAGGCTTAAATACACAGTATGGTATTCCCGCTGCTTATGTACCTCTTCTAACCAATCACAACATCTAAAGCCTCACACACCTTTAAGGAGGGCGGATATGTTATTCTCAATGAGCACGTTTATTTCAGACCACATTGGAAATCATGCTATTATACTTAACTTTGCATTATATCATAACAATGTTAATATACGTCCTCTACATATTTGAATTTTATTTTGATCTTATGTTATTTCATTTCATTATACTATCTTGCGTGACTATTTCTCTTTGAATATTTCATTAATTATTATTATTCTATTTCCTCTATCATGAACTATATACTATTAAAAGGGGCTCTATATATAATACATCTACAGTATATTCCAATGTAATCTCAATAGAAATGTGCCCAAATTTTACCTTAGTCTCAATAATTATGTCAATATCTTATGTAAAATACACACATTCTGACATTATGCTATATAGCGTTTCAAAATAACAAATAATGGTTATGAATTTATTTCTTATGGTTTTATGATATAATTATTAAGTGTCATAAAATTATGTATCAATAAAATCAATTATTATGTTTTCTAAACCATTTGACCAAAAAGACATATTTGTTCATAATTTGCATATTAATGCTTATGTATTTGACCATCAATTGATATAGGGTAATTGTTCTTAACTGGTATCATAATAGAGCTGGCTATGGTTTAATTGACCAAAAAGACTTATTGTCTTTATCTCATAATACACTCCTATTTATGTCTTTGTATTGATTATTGTTCTCTATATGTAATAATGTATTTACTTTGTTTATTCAATGGTTTGATTATTTAATTTTGTTGATTAATTAAAGGCTGCAAGGTCAATATTCAAGTTAAGGCCTAAAAAATGAAAGAGCTAAAAATGATGACAGAAATTTATATTTCTCAAAAAATTCTAATAGATCTCAAGAGAGCCGAGAAAATCAAGTCATGTTTATTACAGAATATAATTGCAATCATGATATGATAAAAAGAAGTATAGATAAACATTGGAAAATCCTCAAGAAGGATCCTATATTAGGTCAGTTACTTGACACAAAACCAACAGTAGTCTTTAAAAAGGCACCAAACCTAAAAAGGATTTTAGCACCCAGCAAAATTGTTAAAAATAAGATCAAAATCATGCAAAATAAAAATAATGGAGAAAGACCGAATCAATTTGGAAATAAAAATATCAGTGAACGACTAAGAAAAGGGAGTTTTAAATGCAATAATAAGAAATGTAAGATGTGCGATCATATTACTAATAATGTAAACACATTTCAATCAAATGTCACCTCGAAAACATATAGAATGAATAGTCGAATGACATGTGCATCTAACTATATAATTTACATGTTAACTTGTATTTGTGGACATCAATATATAGGTCGCACTTGCAGACGCCTAAGTGTAAGATGGTCTGAACACTTTCGTAATGTTAAAAAGAATTATAAATTACATAGTGTATCCAGACACTGTAATGCAAAACATGACGGAAATCCATGCTGTTTAAAAATAACTCCAATAGAACATATCCCTAAATCTGATCTTTACAACCGTTTTTTCAGATTAAGACAAAGAGAGACCTTTTGGATATATAGGTTACAAACCTTACATCCATTAGGCCTTAACTTGAATATTGACCTTGCAGCCTTTAATTAATCAACAAAATTAAATAATCAAACCATTGAATAAACAAAGTAAATACATTATTACATATAGAGAACAATAATCAATACAAAGACATAAATAGGAGTGTATTATGAGATAAAGACAATAAGTCTTTTTGGTCAATTAAACCATAGCCAGCTCTATTATGATACCAGTTAAGAACAATTACCCTATATCAATTGATGGTCAAATACATAAGCATTAATATGCAAATTATGAACAAATATGTCTTTTTGGTCAAATGGTTTAGAAAACATAATAATTGATTTTATTGATACATAATTTTATGACACTTAATAATTATATCATAAAACCATAAGAAATAAATTCATAACCATTATTTGTTATTTTGAAACGCTATATAGCATAATGTCAGAATGTGTGTATTTTACATAAGATATTGACATAATTATTGAGACTAAGGTAAAATTTGGGCACATTTCTATTGAGATTACATTGGAATATACTGTAGATGTATTATATATAGAGCCCCTTTTAATAGTATATAGTTCATGATAGAGGAAATAGAATAATAATAATTAATGAAATATTCAAAGAGAAATAGTCACGCAAGATAGTATAATGAAATGAAATAACATAAGATCAAAATAAAATTCAAATATGTAGAGGACGTATATTAACATTGTTATGATATAATGCAAAGTTAAGTATAATAGCATGATTTCCAATGTGGTCTGAAATAAACGTGCTCATTGAGAATAACATATCCGCCCTCCTTAAAGGTGTGTGAGGCTTTAGATGTTGTGATTGGTTAGAAGAGGTACATAAGCAGCGGGAATACCATACTGTGTATTTAAGCCTGATGAAACGACCTTGCATGGTCGAGAAACGCGTTGCTGATTTTAAAACATTTTAAATAAATTGTTTTTAGTGTACCTCGTTTGGAGTGGGTTTTACTTTCACTCTAGCACTGTTACCAATCAATATCTTGAAACCGCAGTGTATGGGACACCTGGTTTGTCTACACTGTGATCCTATTTTTTGAATCGGACGTCTGCAAGGAAGGTGTGTGAGCCCAAAGAAACGGTGATTGGCTACAACATTCACGTGACTGCGGGAGTTTGGTGCATGCCATTGGTTGGTCTTCCGGGCGACGGTTGAGGTCCCGGTCTGTCTCACTAGGCACGATTTGGTGCCGTTTCGTTTGTAAGTATTCCATCTATATGTTACTTGAGCGTGTTTGCAGATTGTAACAATATTACCCTATGTCTGGCGCCTTCTTACTTTCAATCTAGATTCGCTCATTTTTCATGTTTGCATCACAGATAAAAGAATTAACAATTCTCAGAGCTTTCATTCCGTCTTGAATATCCTCGATAGGAGACTCCCCCTCAATGAGTTCCGACAAAGAGTTGCACCAATAGGTAGCCGCTGGGGTGTCTTTGCCTCCTCCTGGTGGCCAGGTGTTGTATTTCCCAACAGTAAGGAATGAAGCCGTGGACTCTCCCCTATCTTAGCAAAAATGAAAATGATATGCCCTTAACAAATTAGAGGGGTTTTTTTGCAGTAAAATGACCCTTTTACAAATGAATGCACTATAACAGCATGTTTCATGTACGTCTTATAAGCTTATAGATGTGGGACTAGTTAAAGGATGCTTCTCTGGTATGTAACAACAAGTAATCAAAATTATAGAATTAGGTCTAGACTGTCCCCCAGAGGCATAACTTTAGTTCATTTTCTGCGATGAGATTTTTTTTTAATGGAAACATTTTCAGCAGGTTATTTTTATATAAAATTCAATTTTAAATTAGACAGTAACACTAAAGCACCAGCTCAATTGCAATGTGTTTATTAACTGGAGAATAAAGCAATTGTAAAAGTCTGATAATATATTGCAGCAGTTGAAAATTGGATTGCAAATTAGCTGCAGACAAAAAATTAATTGTAAAATGTCTCTTGAATAAAAGTATTTCCTTTTCTCTTGATCTAACATTGAAATGTAGTAATAAATAAGGTGCATTGCTCATAAGAATGTCATTCAGAAAACACAGCTTTGCAGGCTGGGAAAACTTAGGGGGCTGAGAGCCAATCAATGCTGCATATTTGAGTTTTCACGTCAAATAGCACTTTGCTGTGGAAGCGCTGTGTTAAGGAAAACTTGCACATTGCTGCTAGAGCAAAGCTCTGATGTGGAGCTGTTCTGCAAAGTGAAAGCAGTAACAGTTTCTGCATGTGCCCCCGTTCTTTCTGCAGACATGCTGCATTTTCTGCAATGATATCTCCACTGCATGTTCTGCCTTGGGGGACTGTCCCTTTAAATTATTTAAGTTATAGTATTATTGCTGTAATAGTTATTGTTTATATATGGCTTTAAGCAAGACTAGTTAACCTTTATACAATAAAATTGAAATTATTATGCAGAGTATACTACAGGTTTATATAGCAAAACCTAATATTAGACTAGCTGTAACTAATAGAAACGTGGAGGGTTTTATAAAATTAGGCAGGAGTGCAATTGAAAATAAAAGCACATCTGGAAACTTAACCTGGTGCCAAGTGCAAGTCCTTGATGTGCGCAGAGTGCGTCACAAAAATTGTTATTAATGCCTTATTTTACAAATTTGGTGAAAATGATATTAAACAGACTTCTGATAGAAAATATTTTGCTCTTATAACCCACTTGTCGTCATATATCATAAAGAAATAATTATATGTGCCAGAGGCTATCATAAATTCTAATCAGAAAATTTAAACTAACATTAAATGACGCAGGTGAGCTGAAAATTCACTGGCTGGATAAAAGATCGTTTTTCGGGGGTCTGAAAATCAGAAATGTATTTTGCTATTCTGTATACACATAAAAAGACGTTAACTCTGAATCAGACCTGGCAATATCAAGGCTTAAAAACACAACAAAGGAACATAATTGTATCATACATAGCTTTAATATCAGATAATCTGAACTGCATTGCTGTACACACTCCAAATAAACATCACAAATCCCAATATGGAAGAATAAATCCAAAAATATGTCTAGGAACAGAACATTCGGCAAGAAGCAGCTGTTTACAGTCACGTTTAAAAGGCCATGAGAAGGTGAAGAAAAAAGCAAATAAATATTAGACGTGCATTTGGCAGTTTCGTTAGCTACCGAATGCAAAAGAAAGCGGCAGCACGCGGCATTCAAATCTTTTCAGAGCCGGATTTCTTCATGTGCTTTCACTATAAGAAAGCTGCCGCCTTCTTCATTCAGCAGCTAACGAAACTGCTGAATCCACGTCTAATAATTATAAACAATATTTATTTAGCTTTACCTAACTCTAGTGAGACCGCTCACCGTTATGTGTACACACATCTCACTCTCTGATTATGTAACATGTCACAGGTGAGGCTGCCTGCTTGAAGACAAAGCTATTCCTCATTGGTTATCCTGAAATGGCTTGCAAAAGAAAGCGCCCACTGCTTTACTAAGCAAAATATACTTATAGTAGTAATGTATCAAACAAAGATCATGTTCACAATTCACTGGTATCTAAAATGTCTTCACCATTATAATGATTATACTGGTCTTCTAAATAACTGAATGACGATATATTAAAGGGGCACTAAACTCAATGTTTTTCTTTCATGATTTAGATAGAGCATGCAATTTTAGGCAACTTTCTAATTTACTCCTATTATCAATGTTTCTTCGTTCTCTTGCTATCTTTATTTAAAAAGCAGGAATGTGATGCATAGGAGCCAGCCCATTTTTGGTTGAGAACCTGGGTTGTGCTTGCTTATTGGTGGGTAAATGTAATCCTCCAATAAACAAGCGCTATCCATGGTGCTGAACCTAAAATGGGCTGGCTGCTAAGATTTACATTCCTGCTTTTAAAATAAAGATAGCTAAAGAACAAGGAAAAAATAATAATGGGAGTAAATTAGAATGTTGCTTAACATTTAATGCTCTATCTGAATCATGAAAGAAAAAATTTGGGTTCAGTGTCCCTTTAATATACCAATCATAATATTTGCTACAATGCTGAAAATCATGCCTTTTTCATTATTGATTTTTAGCCAGTATGTGCTCACCAGCAGTAACTTACTCTGGAACTGCAATGCCTGCGACTTCCAAGCAAGACTTTAGATATGTGTTTAGCCCTTGCACGGGTTAAACACAGCTACGATTAGTTACGCAAAATTGACATGAATTAACAAATTAGAGATAGTCATTTTTGCAGAATGCCCCTTTAAAGTAAATTTGAATGTATTGCTAAGACCTACTGCATGCTTGTGTTGGGGGATATTGCCACAAGATAAACCTTAAACTCCCATAAACTTCTAATAACAATGACTAAGCCCATCTATTTATACTTTATTCCTTAACAAACGTTCAAAATGGAGGCAAAAGCTTACAAGTGAACTTCTCATGTTCCCTCTATGTATTTACACAAGATAATTATATGATCCGTATCAATTTCTTCTTCTAAGATACGCAGTAAATTGATTGCAGGAAGTCCTTGGCAGAAGTAGAAGTGCAATAATTCACAAGTGGCATGTTGTTAAGATAGAGTTGTCCAGCATTTTAGTGCGATCTAGTGATGTTAAGGTGTATATAATACAGAGCCTGGTTGTTCTAACGAATATGTATTTATATGTTTGAAATAATTGTCTTATCTTTAGAAGCTTAGTACAGGAACACCCAGTGATTTTGAAATAATTGGTGCAGTTGTGCAGCTAGATAGTAGCCAATCCCTTTGGCCCTTCAGGGGTTAACAAACACCTAATAGTTTTGTATTTATGGATCTTTTAAGTTGCCTCACATGACCCAATGGGTATAGTGACCCAATTTGTATTAGCTATTTTCTTTGTGATTGATTTTCATCCTTCATCTGTGATTTTTATAGCACGTGCATATTTTTAACTTACTGCATTAAAAGTGGTTTTATTTTTCACGTCTGTAACGTATATGTGTGTATGTATATATATATATATATATATATATATATATATAAATATAATATTTGATTGTGCCTTTTCTTCTTTTTTGTTTTTCAAGTAAAACAACTTTGCAATATACTTTCATTATTTATTTATTTTGTTCTCCTTTCCTGTAATTTGATTCAAAATATTGTGGGCTTTTCAATTCATGTTAAACGTGGAGGTGCAGAGACAGCTATATTCCACTCAGTCATCGGTTGCACACTCTAGTAAGCCATTTATAATCATTCCTAATTGGCCTAAACAAAAAAGTAATCTAAGTTACAATATGGCGGCGCCCACTGCTTTATGAACATTAGAATTTAAACTAATATAATATTTTAAAAAAAAATACATGTACAAATTATTCTCAGGCTAATCTTTACTTTGATTATAACTTTCAAGCAATGATTTATTTAGTGTCCCTTTTAATCTTATATTTGCATGCAAATGAATGCAGAAGTATAAAAATGGTATTGACTAAAAAATAAAATAAAATGGTCAATATAGAGGAAATGTGTTAAAATATCATGATATAGTTTCTTTATTTATTTTTTTTATTATTATTATTGCTAATTTCTGTACCTATGACAAACTAAGTGTGGTTAAAAGGTTAGGGGTTTAATAAAGTTTTACATAACGTATCATTAGTTTAAAGCATGAAAAATATCATTTATCCCACATTCCTTAAGAGGAGAAACATTCAAAAGAGAATATAGTTCTTTGAAGTTATCTGTAGAGGTTATCTGATTATATTATATATAAACACTTTAGTTCCAAATGCCAGGGTGCTAGAATGTGGTGTAGAATATGGAAATCAGGAGACAGCACTCACTGGTCTTGACAATACTGGATTTATTCAGTGACGTTTCGGGGAATACACCCAGGGTCTGATGAAGGGGTGTATTCCCCGAAACATCACTGAATAAATCCAGTATTGTCAAGACCAGTGAGTGCTGTCTCCTGATTTATATATATATATATATATATATATATATATACATATATATATATATATATATATATATATATATATATATATATATATATATATATATATATATATATACACACACATATACATACATACATATACATACATACATACATACACACACACATACAGTTGTGCTCATAAGTTTACAAACCCTGGCAGAATTTATGATTTCTTGGCCATTTTTCAGAGAATATGGATGATAACACAAAAACTTTTCTTTCACTCATGGTTAGTGTTTGGTTGAAGCCATTTATTATCAATCAACTGTGTTAAATCTTTTTAAATCATAATGACAACATAAACTACCCAAATGACCCTGATCAAAAGTTTACATACCCTGGTGATTTTGGCCTGATAACATGCACACAAGTTGACACAAAGGGGTTTGAATGGCTATTAAAGGTAACCATCTTCACCTGTGATCTGTTTGCTTGTAATTAGTGTGTGTGTATAAAAGGTCAACGAGTTTCTGGACTCCTGACAGACCCTTGCATCTTTCATCCAGTGCTGCACTGACGATTTTGGATTCTGAGTCATGGGGAAAGCAAAAGAATTGTCAAAGGATCTGAGGGAAAAGGTACTTGAACTGTATAAAACAGGAAAGGGATATAAAAAGATATCCAAGGGATTGAGAATGCAAATCAGCAGTGTTCAAACGCTAATAAAGAAGTGGAAAATGAGGGGTTCTGATGAAACCAAACCACAGTCAGGTAGACCAACTAAAATTTCAGCCACAACTGCCAGGGAAATTGTTCGGGATGCAAAGGCAAACCCACAAATAACTTCAGGTGAAATACAGGACATGTGGTGTGTCTGTTTCAAGAAGCACAATAAGGAGGCACTTGAAGAAAGATGTGCTGCATGGTCGAGTCGCCAGAAGAAAGCCATTACTATGCAAATGCCACAAAGTATCCTGCTTACAATACGCCAAACAGCACAGAGACAAGCCTCAAACCTTCTGGCACAAATTCATTTGGAGTGATGAGACCAAAATTGAGCTTTTTGGCCACAACCATAAACGCTACATTTGGAGAGGAGTCAACAAGGCCTATGATGAAAGGTACACCATTCCTACTGTGAAACACGGAGGTGGATCGCGGATGTTTTGGGGATGTGTGAGCTACAAAGGAACAGGAAATTTGGTCAGAATTGATGGCAAGATGAATGCAGTATGTTATCAAACAGAATGCCTCATTTCCACCTCTTGATTAGAGTTTGAACACTGCTGATTTGCATGCTCAATTTCTTGGATATCTTTTTATATCCCATTCCTGTTTTATACAGTTCAACTACCTTTTTCCCCACAGATCCTTTGACAATTCTTTTTCTTTCCCCATGACTCAGAATCCAGAAACGTCAGAGCAGCACTGGATGAAAGATGCAAGGGTCTGTCAGGAGTCCAGAAACTCATTGACCTTTTATACACACACACTAATTACAAGCAAACACATCACAGGTGAGGATGGTTACCTTTTAATAGCCATTCAAACCCTTTTGTGTCAACTTGTGAGCATGGCCAAAATCACCAGGGTATGTAAACTTTTGATCAGGGTCATTTGGGTAGTTTGTTGTCATTATGATTTAAAAAGAGTAAACACAGTTGATTGAAAATAAATGGCTTCAGCCAAACACTAACCATGAGTGAAAGAAAAGTTTTTGTGTTATCATTCATATTCTCTGAAAAATGGCCAAGAAATCATAAATTCTGCCAGGGTATGTAAACTTATAACCACAACTGTGTATATATATCTATATACACCCCTCACATTTTTGTAAATATTTTATAATATCTTTTCATGTGACAACACTGAAGAAGTTACACTTTGTTACAATGTAAAGTAGTGAGTATACAGCCTGTATAACAGTGTAAATTTGCTGTCTCCTCAAAAACAGAATTTATGCTTACCTGATAAATTACTTTCTCCAACGGTGTGTCCGGTCCATGGCGTCATCCTTACTTGTGGGATATTCTCTTCCCCAACAGGAAATGGCAAAGAGTCCCAGCAAAGCTGGTCACATGATCCCTCCTAGGCTCCGCCCACCCCAGTCATTCGACCGACGGACAGGAGGAAATATATATAGGAGAAACCATATGATACCGTGGTGACTGTAGTTAGAGAAAATAATTCATCAGACCTGATTAAAAAAACAGGGCGGGCCGTGGACCGGACACACCGTTGGAGAAAGTAATTTATCAGGTAAGCATAAATTCTGTTTTCTCCAACATTGGTGTGTCCGGTCCACGGCGTCATCCTTACTTGTGGGAACCAATACCAAAGCTTTAGGACACGGATGAAGGGAGGGAGCAAATCAGGTCACCTAAACGGAAGGAACCACAGCTTGCAAAACCTGTCTCCCAAAAATAGCCTCCGAAGAAGCAAAAGTATCAAATTTGTAAAATTTGGCAAAAGTGTGCAGTGAAGACCAAGTCGCTGCCTTACATATCTGGTCAACAGAAGCCTCGTTCTTGAAGGCCCATGTGGAAGCCACAGCCCTAGTGGAGTGAGCTGTGATTCTTTCAGGAGGCTGCCGTCCGGAATTCTCATAAGCCAATCGGATGATGCTTTTAAGCCAAAAGGAAAGAGAGGTAGAAGTCGCTTTTTGACCTCTCCTTTTACCAGAATAAACAACAAACAAGGAAGATGTTTGTCTGAAATCTTTAGTAGCCTCTAAATAGAACTTTAGAGCACGGACAACGTCCAAATTGTGTAACAAACGTTCCTTCTTTGAAACTGGATTCGGACACAAAGAAGGTACAACTATCTCCTGGTTAATATTTTTGTTAGAAACAACTTTAGGAAGAAAACCAGGCTTAGTACGCAAAACCACCTTATCTGCATGGAACACCAGATAAGGAGGAGAACACTGCAGAGCAGATAACTCTGAAACTCTTCTAGCAGAAGAAATTGCAACCAAAAACAAAACTTTCCAAGATAGTAACTTAATATCTATGGAATGTAAGGGTTCAAACGGAACCCCTTGAAGAACTGAAAGAACTAGATTTAGACTCCAGGGAGGAGTCAAAGGTCTGTAAACAGGCTTGATCCTAACCAGAGCCTGAACAAATGCTTGAACATCTGGCACAGCTGCCAGTCTTTTGAGTAGTAAGACAGATAAAGCAGAGATCTGTCCCTTTAGGGAACTTGCAGATAATCCTTTCTCCAAACCTTCTAGAAGAAAGGAGAGAATCTTAGGAATTTTTATCTTATTCCATGGGTATCCTTTGGATTCACACCAACAGATATATTTTTTCCATATTTTATGGTAAATTTTTCTAGTTACAGGTTTTCTGGCCTGAACCAGAGTATCTATCACCGAATCTGAAAACCCATGCTTTGATAGAATCAAGCGTTCAATCTCCAAGCCGTCAGTTGGAGGGAGACCAGATTTGGGTGTTCGAATGGACCTTGAACAAGAAGGTCCTGTCTCAAAGGTAGCTTCCATGGTGGAGCCGATGACATATTCACCAGGTCTGCATACCAAGTCCTGCGTGGCCACGCAGGAGCTATCAAGATCACCGAGGCCCTCTCCTGATTGATCCTGGCTACCAGCCTGGGAATGAGAGGAAACGGTGGGAATACGTAAGCTAGGTTGAAAGTCCAAGGTGCTACTAGTGCATCTACTAGAGTCGCCTTGGGATCCCTGGATCTGGACCCGTAGCAAGGAACCTTGAAGTTCTGACGAGACGCCATCAGATCCATGTCTGGAATGCCCCATAATTGAGTTATTTGGGCAAAGATTTCCGGATGGAGTTCCCACTCCCCCGGATGAAATGTCTGACGACTCAGAAAATCCGCTTCCCAATTTTCCACTCCTGGGATGTGGATCGCAGACAAGTGGCAGGAGTGGTCCTCCGCCCACTGAATTATTTTGGTCACTTCTTTCATCGCTAGGGAACTCTTTGTTCCCCCTTGATGATTGATATAAGCTACAGTCGTCATGTTGCCTGATTGGAACCTTATGAATTTGGCCTTTGCTAGTTGAGGCCAAGCTCTGAGAGCATTGAATATCGCTCTCAGTTCCAGAATGTTTATCGGGAGAAGAGACTCTTCCCGAGACCATAGACCCTGAGCTTTCAGGGATTCCCAGACCGCACCCCAGCCCACTAGACTGGCGTAGGTCGTGACAATGACCCACTCTGGCCTGCGGAAGCTCATTCCCTGGGACAGATGGTCCAGGGTCAGCCACCAACGGAGTGAATCTCTGGTCTTTTGATCTACTTGAATCATTGGAGACAAGTCTGTATAATCCCCATTCCACTGTTTGAGCATGCACAGTTGTAATGGTCTTAGATGAATTCGTGCAAAAGGAACTATGTCCATTGTTGCAACCATCAATCCTATTACTTCCATGCACTGCGCTATGGAAGGACGAGGAACAGAATGAAGCACTTGACAAGAGCTTAGAAGTTTTGATTTTCTGACCTCTGTCAGAAAAATCCTCATTTCTAAGGAATCTATTATTGTTCCCAAGAAGGGAACTCTTGTTGACGGGGACAGAGAACTCTTTTCTTTGTTCACTTTCCATCCGTGAGATGTGAGAAAGGCTAGAACGATGTCCGTATGAGCCTTTGCCTTTGACAGGGACGACGCTTGTATTAGAATGTCGTCCAAGTAAGGTACTACTGCAATGCCCCTTGGTCTTAGAACCGCTAGAAGGGACCCTAGCACCTTTGTGAAAATCCTTGGAGCAGTGGCTAATCCGAATGGAAGAGCCACAAACTGGTAATGTTTGTCCAGAAAAGCGAACCTTAGGAACTGATGATGTTCCTTGTGGATAGGGATATGTAGGTACGCATCCTTTAGATCCACGGTAGTCATAAATTGACTTTCCTGGATGGTGGGTAGAATCGTTCGAATAGTTTCCATTTTGAACGATGGTACCCTGAGAAATTTGTTTAGGATCTTCAAATCCAAAATTGGTCTGAACGTTCCCTCTTTTTTGGGAATTACGAACAGATTGGAATAAAATCCCATTCCTTGTTTCTTTATTGGAACTGGGTGTATCGCTCCCATCTTTAACAGGTCTTCTACACAATGTAAGAATGCCTGTCTCTTTATTTGGTTTGAGGATAAGTGAAACTTGTGGAACCTTCCCCTTGGGGGTAGTTCCTTAAATTCCAGGAGATAACCTTGAGAAACTATTTCTAGCGCCCAAGGATCCTGAACATCTCTTGCCCAAGCCTGAGCAAAGAGAGAGAGTCTGCCCCCCACCAGATCCGGTCCCGGATCGGGGGCTACTCCTTCATGCTGTCTTGTTAGCAGTGGCAGGCTTCTTGGCCTGCTTACCTTTGTTCCAGCCTTGCATTGGTTTCCAGGCTGGTTTGGGTTGTGAGGCATTACCCTCTTGCTTAGAGGATGTAGAATTAGAGGCTGGTCCATTTCTGCGAAAGGGACGAAAATTAGGCTTATTTTTAGCCTTAAAAGACCTATCCTGTGGAAGGGCGT
Organism: Bombina bombina; assembly: GCF_027579735.1. Taxonomy (NCBI): domain Eukaryota; kingdom Metazoa; phylum Chordata; class Amphibia; order Anura; family Bombinatoridae; genus Bombina; species Bombina bombina. The sequence goes on along the minus strand of NC_069505.1, from coordinate 208,756,329 downwards.
GGCCCTTTCCCCCAGTGATGTCTGAAATAATCTCTTTCAAATCAGGTCCAAATAAAGTTTTACCTTTGAAAGGAATGTTAAGTAATTTTGTCTTGGATGACACATCCGCTGACCAAGACTTTAGCCAAAGCGCTCTGCGCGCCACAATAGCAAACCCTGAATTTTTCGCCGCTAATTTTGCTAATTGCAAAGCGGCATCTAAAATAAAAGAGTTAGCCAATTTAAGTGCGTGAACTCTGACCATAACCTCCTCATATGGAGTTTCTCTACTGAGCGACTTTTCTAGTTCCTCGAACCAGAACCACGCTGCCGTAGTGACAAGAACAATGCATGAAATTGGTTGTAGAAGGTAGCCTTGCTGTACAAAAATCTTTTTAAGCAAACCTTCTAATTTTTTATCCATAGGATCTTTGAAAGCACAACTATCTTCGATAGGAATAGTAGTGCGTTTGTTTAGAGTAGAAACTGCCCCCTCGACCTTGGGGACTGTCTGCCATAAGTCCTTTCTGGGGTCGACCATAGGAAATAATTTCTTAAATATAGGGGGAGGAACAAAAGGTATGCCGGGCTTTTCCCACTCTTTATTTACTATGTCCGCCACCCGCTTGGGTATAGGAAAAGCGTCGGGGGACACCGGAACCTCTAGGAACCTGTCCATCTTGCATAATTTCTCTGGAATGACCAAATTGTCACAATCATCCAGAATAGATAACACCTCCTTAAGCAGTGCGCGGAGATGTTCTAAATTTAAATTTAAATGTCACAACATCAGGTTCAGCTTGATGAGAAATTTTTCCTGAATCTGAAATTTCTCCCTCAGACAAAACCTCCCTCATGGCCCCTTCAGATTGGTGTGAGGGTATGACAGAACAATTATCATCAGCGTCCTCTTGCTCTTCAGTGTTTAAAACAGAGCAATCGCGCTTTCTCTGATAAGTAGGCATTTTGGATAAAAGATTTGCTATGGAGTTATCCATTACAGCCGTTAATTGTTGCATGGTAATAAGTATTGGCGCACTAGATGTACTAGGGGCCTCCTGCATGGGCAAAACTGGTGTAGACACAGTAGGAGATGATGTAGTATCATGTTTACTCCCCTCATTTGAGGAATCATCTTGGGCAATAACATTATTTGTGGCAGTACTGTCCTTTCTTTGTTTGGACGCTATGGCACAATTATCACATAAATTTAAATGGGGAGACACATTGGCTTTCATACATATAGAACATAGCTTTTCTGAAGGTATAGACATGTTAAACAGGCTTAAACTTGTCAACAATGCACAAAAAACGTTTTAAAATAAAACCGTTACTGTCACTTTAAATTTCAAACAGAAAACACTTTATTACTGAATATGTGAAAAAGTATGAAGGAATTGTTCAAATTACCAAATTTTCACCACAGTGTCTTAAAGCCTTAAAAGTATTGCACACCAAATTTCAGAGCTTTAACCCTTAAAATAACGGAACCGGAGCCGTTTTTCAATTTAACCCCTATACAGTCCCAGATACAGTCTTTGCTAAGACCCAACCAAGCCCTGAGGGGAATACGATACCAAATGAAGCCTTCTAAAAGCTTTTTCAGAGATTCTTAGATCCACACACATGCATCTGCATGCCCTGTTCTCAAAAAACAAATGCGCATTAATGGCGCGAAAATGAGGCTCAGTCTATGACTAGAAAGGCCCCCTGACTGAAAAAGGTGTCCAATACAGTGCCTGCCGTTTTATAAACGTTCCCCAAGATTATAAATGTCAATTGTTAGCCTAAATTTGAATAATATGCACAAATAAAGCAATCGATTTAGCCCATAAAAATGTCTACCAGTTTTTTAGCCCATAATAAGCCCTATATTCTGTTTGTTTTTGAATAAGAAAATGGCTTACCGGTCCCCATGAGGGGAAATGACAGCCTTCCAGCATTACACAGTCTTGTTAGAAATATGTCTAGTCATACCTTAAGCAGAAAAGTCTGCTAACTGTTTCCCCCAACTGAAGTTACTTCATCTCAACAGTCCTATGTGGAAACAGCAACCGATTTTAGTTACTGTCTGCTAAAATCATCTTCCTCTTACAAACAGAAATCTTCATCCTTTTCTGTTTCAGAGTAAATAGTACATACCAGCACTATTTTAAAATAACAAACACTTGATAGAAGAATAAAAACTACATTTAAACACCAAAAAACTCAACCATCTCCGTGGAGATGTTGCCTGTGCAACGGCAAAGAGAATGACTGGGGTGGGCGGAGCCTAGGAGGGATCATGTGACCAGCTTTGCTGGGACTCTTTGCCATTTCCTGTTGGGGAAGAGAATATCCCACAAGTAAGGATGACGCCGTGGACCGGACACACCAATGTTGGAGAAATAACTCAACACAGCCATTGATGTCTAAACCATTGGCAACAAAAGTGATTACACCCCTAAGTGGAAATGTCCAAATTGGGCCCAATTAGACATTTTCCCTCCCCGGTGTCATGTGACTCAGCGTTACAAGGTCTCAGGTGTGAATGAGGAGCAGGTGTGTTAAATTTTGTGTTATCACTCTCACACTGCTTACTGGAAGTTCAACATGGCACCTCATGGCAAAGAACTCTCTGAGGATCTGAAAAAAAGAATTGTTGCTCTACATAAAGATGGCCTAGGCTATAAGAAGATTGCCAAGACCCTGAAACTGAGCTGCAGCAAGGTGAGCAAGACCATACAGCGGTTTCACAGGACAGGTTCCACTCAGAACAGGCCTCACCATAGTCGACCAAAGGAGTCGAGTGCACATGCTCAGCATCATATCCAGAGGTTGTCTTTGGGAAATATACGTATGAGTGCTGCAAGCATTGCTGCAGAGGTTGATGGGGTGGGGGGGTCAGCCTGTCAGTGCTCAGACCATACGCCGCACACTGCATCAAATTGGTCTGCATGGCTGTCGTCCCAGAAGGAAGCCTCATCTAAAGATGATGCACAAGAAAGCCTGCAAACAGTTTGCTGAAGACAAGCAGAGTAAGGACATGGATTACTGGAACCATGTCCTGTGGTCCGATGAGACCAAGAAACTTATTTGGTTCAGATGGTGTCAAGCGTGTGTGGCGGCAACCAGGTGTGGAGCACAAAGACAAGCGTGTCTTGCCTACAGTCAAGCATGGTGGTGGGAGTGTCATGGTCTGGGCCTGCAGGAGTGCTGCCGGCACTGGCGAGCTACAGTTCATTGAGGGAACCATGAATGCCAACATGTACTGTGACATACTGAAGCAGAGCATGATCCCCTCCCTTCGGAGATTGGGCTGCAGGGAAGTATTCCAACATGATAACGACTCCAAACACACCTCTAAGATGACCACTGCCTTGCCAAAGAAGCTGAGGGTAAAGGTGATGGACTGGCCAACCATGTCTCCAGACCTTAACCCCATTGAGCATCTGTGGGGCATCCTCAAAGGGAAGGTGGGGGAGCGCACGTTCTCTAACATCCACCAGCTCTGCAATGTCATCATGGAGGAGTGGAAGAGGACTCCATTGGCAACTTGTGAAGTTCTGGTGAACTCCATGCCCAAGAGGGTTAAGGCAGTGCTGGGAAAAAATGGTGGCCACTCAAAATATTGACACTTTGGGCCCAATTTGGACATTTCCACATAGGGGTGTACTCACTTTTGTTGCCAACGGTTTAGACATTCATGGCTGTGTATTGAGTTATTTTGAGGGGACAGCACATTTACACTATTATACAGGCTGTACACTCACTACTTTACATTGTAGTAAAGTGTCATTTCTTTAGTTTTGTCACATGAAAAGATATAATAAAATATTTACAAAAATGTGAGGGGTTTACTCACTTTTGTGGGATAGTGTGTGTGTGTGTGTATATATATATATATATATATATATATATATATATATATATATATATATATATATATATATATATATATATATATTATTTTTTTATTTATTTATTTATGTCCAGAGATGCAAACATGCTATACAAGTCTATAATAGTATGAACTGGAATGTCCCTTTAAACGCTAATGTCAGGTATAATTCTTTGAATTCCTTAAGAATACTTGCAAACAGTCCTGGTTATCAGACAGTTAAAAATAAAAAAAAGAAGAAGAAAATAAAAAAGGTCATTTAATGAAGTAAGGATGACTGTGCTAAAGTGAATAGCACGTGCCTAACAGAGCAGAAGTATACATAGCAAGACAGATCGTCACATTTGTACCAGAGTAACACGGACTTAGGAGGTTTTCGTCAGTCCTTGCAGCCTAAAGGGAAACCAGAAAAGGTGCAGCTCCCCTGCATAACCTTGACATACATGTGTCTCCTTACAAGCAGGAATGATAGTCAGTAAAGAATTCCAAAAGTACATTCTATAGAAGTCCCTGTATATTTTTACATGTACATTAAACATAAAATTATAAAATGCACATAAGGAATATCTATTTAATATCATGCTACTTTTTTATAAAGTAAAATCAATATAAATCACCTTATACATTTTACAGTGTGAGCATCTTGTTCATATATTACCATGTTTGCTGCAATCATTTTTCAATTTTTCATATTTGGAAAAGCGAATCTGGACTGGTTACTTGAACAGGAAAAACTTATTGTCCTTTACTTAGCAAAACTTGCATTGTTTTGCTGTATCTTATCACCTCTGTTGAGGCCAGTTAGAGACAGATATGTGGCAAGTTTAGACTGCAATGTACAGAATTCTTAGAATTGCGAACCAGCAACTTTCAGAGAAAAATTACAGCAAAAGAAAGCAAAGTAATAATGAAAGAATGTTTTTACACAAACCATTTATGTTACAATTAGTTTCAGGTTCCTTTACGCAGAGGGCACTTCAGAACCATAAAAAAAAAATGTTAACAGCTCACAGGAAACAGCTCAACAGGAACTAGTTTTCGATGGGGATCTACAACCAGAAGATAACTTCTGTCTCTATATAGGACTTACAAGAGAGGTCAACGTTTAAAAAGTAAAATTAAACCTATAGATACATTTTTTTAATCTGAAGAACAGCCCCATGCAGGTATCAAATGACATCGTTCCTAACATAACATTAGCCCAATAAGTGCACTTTCATCACTAAAGTACCTTCTGATGCATAAATTAATTTAATCATTTCTGCATTTAACTTGTAATACATGGAAACAATGACGACTGTACAACCGTGCGCTGCCATGTTGTAATGCAGGTTTCTTGTGCACGGCCTAGTATGCTTGTCTAAGCAGCATATAACACCAGTAGAAACAGCCGAATGTTTTTTTTTTATTATATTTCTTTATTGGAAGTTATTGAACAAACACAGAAAGAAAATCATATCATACTGTATATCAGTACAAAAGGGTGGATACATAACATAAAACACAGTAACCGAAAATATCTGGGATAACATCAGATCAAATCCACTCGGGTCAAGGTTATTAGTCCCACCTTTCAAAAACAAAGTCCATATGGACGGTTATTATCCAGAACATTGGTCAGAAGAGCTCAGACTAGAGGACAATCCCCTCCATCATGAGCATTACCAGCAAAGACATTTACGTTTTAATAGTAATATAGCATAAAACATAACTTGCTTATATTTTACTAATCATGTCATATTGTTCATCATATGGAAATATTCTATCACTGAATCTATTGTTTTATATGAAAATTCCTAAAATTACCGATAATATGAAATTCAACCAAGAAACATATTTTGGTTACTTATTCATAATCTTTCACCACTGTAATTTATTCAATAGGACCTTATTATCTTAAAACAAAACATATAAAATAATAAAAAGAGAAGACATGCCACAATCTGGGCATGAGAAAAGAAAAGAGAGAGAGAGAGAGAAAAAAAAAAAAAAAGGAAAAAAGGGACAGAAATTCACTCTCTCTCGCCCCCGCCCGCGTCTCCCCACCCGGCCCAACTCTGCATCGTCCGTACTCTGCATTTCATATTGATCAAACCTAGGCTCTGTCATCTAAGAGTTGTTTATTAACAATAGTTAGCTCCATAGACACTGACCCCCGAATGGGGGAAATCAGTTGTAATTGTATTTCCTTCGGAAAGCTGGTAATTACGTTCCACCATTTTAATATAAAACGATTGACTTGTGTTTCTGAGTTTATTGATGTGTCCATTTGCTCCATAATCAGTACATTTTTCAGTTTTTGAATAAATTCTGTTAAGGTTGGGGCTTTACTAGATTTCCAATATTTTAATATGAGTAATCTACCGACCATTATTGCCGAGTTTAATTGACATATATGTTTATGTGTACCAATTTTATGTCCATCTATAAAGAACATTATATGTTCCAGCTTAAATTGAAAGTGTATATGGTTGATTCTATTTAGCCAATCGTTAGTCTTATACCAAAACTTCTTAATTTTGGGACAGCTCCAAAAACAATGGCTCAGGTCAGCATTACGGGCTTTACATTTATGACATAAAGCCTCAGAGTGGTCCCATTTCGCTTTCTTACTAGGAGTAATATATGCTCTGTTTATTAATTTAGTATGAGACTCACGCCATGAGGTGGATAATGTTGCTGTGTCAGCAAATGTGAAACGTTTATATATAATTTCTGATGATACCTGCCAATTTTTAGCAATGTGCTCCAAGTTTTCCTTCCCAAATTCTGTCATAATTAATTTATATAACGAGGTTACATTATATTTCCCTAATTTAAAGAGGTTAATAGGCATCTGGAGGATATTCCATGAACAATCATCTGAAGGATCAGATGGGAATTCCTTTAAGAAATGGCGAACTTGAAAGTAGGGGAAAAAATCTTTTTTTGAAATCGCGTATTCAGTAGCCCCTTTCTCTTAGCTGGTCTATATATATAAGGCCCTGTTGAGCCCAGGCGTTGAAGATACGGGAGTTTAATGCTGCAGGAAAAACATAATTTATGTAAGAACTTACCTGATAAATTCATTTCTTTCATATTAGCAAGAGTCCATGAGCTAGTGACGTATGGGATATACATTCCTACCAGGAGGGGCAAAGTTTCCCAAACCTCAAAATGCCTATAAATACACCCCTCACCACACCCACAAATCAGTTTAACGAATAGCCAAGAAGTGGGGTGATAAGAAAAAAGTGTGAAAGCATAAAAAATAAGGAATTGGAATAATTGTGCTTTATACAAAAAAAATCATAACCACTACAAAAAAGGGTGGGCCTCATGGACTCTTGCTAATATGAAAGAAATGAATTTATCAGGTAAGTTCTTACATAAATTATGTTTTCTTTCATGTAATTAGCAAGAGTCCATGAGCTAGTGACGTATGGGATAATGACTACCCAAGATGTGGATCTTTCCACGCAAGAGTCACTAGAGAGGGAGGGATAAAATAAAGACAGCCAATTCCTGCTGAAAATAATCCACACCCAAAATAAAGTTTAAATGAAAACATAAGCAGAAGATTCAAACTGAAACAGCTGCCTGAAGTACTTTTCTACCAAAAACTGCTTCAGAAGAAGAAAACACATCAAAATGGTAGAATTTAGTAAAAGTATGCAAAGAAGACCAAGTTGCTGCTTTGCAAATCTGATCAACCGAAGCTTCATTCCTAAACGCCCAGGAAGTAGAAACTGACCTAGTAGAATGAGCTGTAATCCTTTGAGGCGGAGTTTTACCCGACTCAACATAGGCATGATGAATTAAAGATTTCAACCAAGATGCCAAAGAAATGGCAGAAGCTTTCTGGCCTTTTCTAGAACCGGAAAAGATGACAAATAGACTAGAAGTCTTTCGGAAAGTCTTAGTAGCTTCAACATAATATTTCAAAGCTCTAACAACATCCAAAGAATGCAATGATTTCTCCTTAGAATTCTTAGGATTAGGGCATAATGAAGGAACTACAATTTCTCTACTGATGTTGTTGGAATTCACAACCTTAGGTAAAAATTCAAAAGAAGTTTGCAACACTGCCTTATCCTGATGAAAAATCAGAAAAGGAGACTCACAAGAAAGAGCAGACAATTCAGAGACTCTTCTGGCAGAAGAGATGACCAAAAGGAACAAAACTTTCCAAGAAAGTAATTTAATGTCCAATGAATGCATAGGTTCAAACGGAGGAGCTTGAAGAGCCCCCAGAACCAAATTCAAACTCCAAGGAGGAGAAATTGACTTAGTGACAGGTTTTATACGAACCAAGGCTTGTACAAAACAATGAATATCAGGAAGATTAGCAATCTTTCTGTGAAAAAGAACAGAAAGAGCAGAGATTTGACCTTTCAAGGAATTTGCGGACAAACTTTTATCCAAACCATCCTGAAGAAACTGTAAAATTCTCGGAATTCTAAAAGAATGCCAGGAAAAATTATGAGAAAGACACCAAGAAATATAAGTCTTCCAGACTCTATAATATATCTCTCTAGATACAGATTTACGAGCCTGTAACATAGTATTAATCACAGAGTCAGAGAAACCTCTTTGACCAAGAATCAAGCGTTCAATCTCCATACCTTTAAATTTAAGGATTTGAGATCCTGATGGAAAAAAGGACCTTGCGACAGAAGGTCTGGTCTTAACGGAAGAGTCCACGATTGGCAAGAGGCCATCCGGACAAGATCCGCATACCAAAACCTGTGAGGCCATGCCGGAGCTACCAGCAGAACAAACGAGCATTCCTTCAGAATCTTGGAGATTACTCTTGGAAGAAAAACTAGAGGCGGAAAGATATAGGCAAGATGATACTTCCAAGGAAGTGATAATGCATCCACTGCCTCCGCCTGAGGATCCCGGGATCTGGACAGATACCTGGGAAGTTTCTTGTTTAGATGAGAAGCCATCAGATTTATTTCTGGAAGTTCCCACATTTGAACAATCTGAAGAAATACCTCTGGGTGAAGAGACCATTCACCCGGATGCAACGTTTGGCGACTGAGATAATCCGCTTCCCAATTGTCTATTCCTGGAATATGAACCGCAGAGATTAGACAGGAGCTGGATTCCGCCCAAACCAGAATTCGAGATACTTCTTTCATAGCCAGAGGACTGTGAGTCCCTCCTTGATGATTGATGTATGCCACAGTTGTGACATTGTCTGTCTGAAAACAAATGAACGATTCTCTCTTCAGAAGAGGCCAAGACTGAAGAGCTCTGAAAATTGCACGGAGTTCCAAAATATTGATCGGTAATCTCACCTCCTGAGACTCCCAAACCCCTTGTGCTGTCAGAGACCCCCACACAGCTCCCCAACCTGTAAGACTTGCATCTGTTGAAATTACAGTCCAGGTCGTAAGAACAAAAGAAGCCCCCTGAACTAAACGATGGTGATCTGTCCACCACGTCAGAGAGTGTCGTACAATCGGTTTTAAAGATATTAATTGAGATATCTTTGTGTAATCCCTGCACCATTGGTTCAGCATACAGAGCTGAAGAGGTCGCATGTGAAAACGAGCAAAGGGGATCGCGTCCGATGCAGCAGTCATAAGACCTAGAATTTCCATGCATAAGGCTACCGAAGGGAATGATTGTGACTGAAGGTTTCGACAAGCTGAAATCAATTTTAGACGTCTCTTGTCTGTCAAAGACAGAGTCATGGACACTGAATCTATCTGGAAACCCAAAAAGGTTACCCTTGTCTGAGGAATCAAAGAACTTTTTGGTAAATTGATCCTCCAACCATGATCTTGAAGAAACAACACAAGTCGATTCGTATGAGATTCTGCTAAATGTAAAGACTGAGCAAGTACCAAGATATCGTCCAAATAAGGAAATACCACAATACCCTGTTCTCTGATTACAGACAGCAGGGCACCGAGAACCTTTGTAAAAATTCTTGGAGCTGTTGCTAGGCCAAACGGCAGAGCCACAAACTGGTAATGCTTGTCTAGGAAAGAGAATCTCAGAAACTGATAGTGAGCTGGATGAATCGGAATATGCAGATATGCATCCTGTAAATCTATTGTAGACATATAATGCCCTTGCTGAACAAAAGGCAGGATAGTCCTTACAGTTACCATTTTGAATGTTGGTATCCTTACATAACGATTCAATATTTTTAGATCCAGAACTGGTCTGAAGGAATTCTCCTTCTTTGGTACAATGAAGAGATTCGAATAAAACCCCAGCCCCTGTTCCAGAACTGGAACTGGCATAATTACTCCAGCCAACTCTAGATCTAAAACACATTTCAGAAATGCTAGAGCTTTCGCTGGGTTTACTGGGACACGGGAAAGAAAGAATCTCTTTGCAGGAGGTCTTATCTTGAAACCAATTCTGTACCCTTCTGAAATAATGTTCTGAATCCAAAGATTGTGAACAGAATTGATCCAAATTTCTTTGAAAATGCGTAATCTGCCCCCTACCAGCTGAGCTGGAATGAGGGCCGCACCTTCATGTGGACTTAGGAGCTGGCTTTGCTTTTCTAGAAGGCTTGGATTTATTCCAGACTGGAGATGGTTTCCAAACTGAAACTGCTCCTGAGGATGAAGGATCAGGCTTTTGTTCTTTGTTGAAACGAAAGGAACGAAAACGATTATTAGCCCTGTTTTTACCCTTCGATTTTTTATCCTGTGGTAAAAAAGTTCCTTTCCCACCAGTAACAGTTGAGATAATAGAATCCAACTGAGAACCAAATAATTTATTACCCTGGAAAGAAAGGGAGAGTAGAGTCGATTTAGAAGACATATCAGCATTCCAAGTCTTAAGCCATAAAGCTCTTCTAGCTAAAATAGCTAGAGACATAAACCTGACATCAACTCTGATAATATCAAAAATGGCATCACAGATAAAATTATTAGCATGTTGAAGAAGAATAATAATGTTATGAGAATCATGATCTGTTACTTGTTGCGCTAAAGTTTCCAACCAAAAAGTTGAAGCTGCAGCAACATCCGCCAAAGATATAGCAGGTCTAAGAAGATTACCTGAACACAAATAAGCTTTTCTTAGAAAGGATTCAATTTTCCTATCTAAAGGATCCTAAAAGGAAGTACCATCTGCCGTAGGAATAGTAGTACGTTTAGCAAGGGTAGAGATAGCCCCATCAACTTTAGGGATTTTGTCCCAAAACTCTAATGTGTCAGACGGCACAGGATATAATTGCTTAAAACGTTTAGAAGGAGTAAATGAATGACCCAATTTATTCCATTCCCTGGAAATTACTTCAGAAATAGCACCAGGAACAGGAAAAACTTCTGGAATAACTACAGGAGATTTAAAGACCTCGTCTAAACGTTTAGATTTAGTATCAAGAGGACCAGAACCCTCAATTTCTAATGCAATTAGGACTTCTTTAAGTAAAGAACGAATAAATTCCATTTTAAATAAATATGAAGATTTATCAGCATCAACCTCTGAAACAGAATCCTCTGAACCAGAAGAATCATTAGAATCAGAATGATGATGTTCATTTAAAAATTCATCTGGATAAAGAGAAGTTTTAAAAGACTTTTTATGTTTACTAGAAGGAGGAATAACAGACATAGCCTTCTTAATAGATTCAGCAACAAAATCTCTTATGTTATCAGGAACACTCTGAACATTAGATGTTGATGGAACTGCAACAGGTAATGGTATTTTACTAAAGGAAATATTTTCTGCATTAACAAGTTTGTCATGACATTTAATACAAACAACAGCTGGAGGAACAGCTACCAAAAGTTTACAGCAGATACACTTAGCTTTGGTAGTTCCAGCACCAGGCAGCGATTTTCCTGAAGTATCTTCTGACTCAGATGCAACATGAGACATCTTGCAATATGTAAGAGAAAAAACAACATATAAAGCAAAATTGATCAAATTCCTTAAATGACAGTTTCAGGAATGGGAAAAAATGCCAAAGAACAAGCTTCTAGCAACCAGAAGCAATGAAAAATGAGACTTAAATAATGTGGAGACAAAAGCGACGCCCATATTTTTTTAGCGGCAAATAAGACGCCCACATTATTTGGCGCCAAAAATGACGCCACATCCGGAACGCCGACATTTTTGGCGCAAAAGAACGTAAAAAAATGACGCAACTTCCGGCGACACGTATGACGCCGGAAACAGAAAAGATTTTTTGCGCCAAAAAAGTCTGCGCCAAGAATGACGCAATAAAATGAAGCATTTTCAGCCCCCGCGAGCCTAACAGCCCACAGGGAAAAAGTCAAATTTTTTAAGGTAAGAAAAAATGATTGATTCAAATGCATTATCCCAAATATGAAACTGTCTGAAAATAAGGAATGTTGAACATCCTGAGTCAAGGCAAATAAATGTTTGAATACATATATTTAGAACTTTATAAAAAAAGCGCCCAACCATAGCTTAGAGTGTCACAGAAAATAAGACTTACTTACCCCAGGACACTCGTCTACATGTTGTAGAAAGCCAAACCAGTACTGAAACGAAAATCAGCAGAGGTAATGGTATATATATATATAAGAGTACAACTAATAAATAATTGTAAATAGGCTTACAAGTAGAGGTAGGTAACTTAAATCTGTGAAGGAAATATCCACTATTGCCCTAACTGAATCAAAGCTAAGTAATTTTATTTTAGAAAAAAATGTTCCATCATTCACACACTAAAGTTTATTAAATCAAAGTTTAACCACACATACACTTAGCAGAAGCTAAAGATTAAAAACACTACACCTAAGTTGAACTAAGATTTTTAAATTTTAATCTAAAATCAGTATCACTGGTATCAAGCAGCAAAGGATTATAGTAGTAAGCTAAGCCCTTACAATCCGATTGATTTAATAAACTTTAGTGTGTGAATGATGGAACATTTTTTTCTAAAATAAAATTACTTAGCTTTGATTCAGTTAGGGCAATAGTGGATATTTCCTTCACAGATTTAAGTTACCTACCTCTACTTGTAAGCCTATTTACAATTATTTATTAGTTGTGTTCTGTCCTTAACTTTAAATCTGTGGCAGGAGATCTCTGTGGTTAGGAGACTATAAAACTCAAATTGGGCCACCTGCCCTTAACCACTGAATCTCTTGTTATACTATACTTTGCCCTACCCCCACCCTCTCACTCTAAACTGTTCTAAACAAGGAGAATATACCCAGATTCTTATTCTGGGTTTAGCCTTTTTCTAGGGTTTTTTTTTCTTTTCTACATTTAATTATGAATATTCAAGGCGATATAGCTAATCGCCAACAAAAAAGGTTACAGGAATTAAATTCACTGTTTAATACAACTAATAGTGATAACATACAAATTAATGAAGAAGAGTTAAATAATGTACTGTGCAAACTACATCAGACTTTACATAAGCAGTCGAAAAGGTGGTGGAACTGGCACTTTTTCGAAAAGTATGCCGAAAAAAACCTAATACCCAGGGGTCTAAGAATGAAAGTGTTCCCTGCATTCACTTTAAATAATGAGGATCTAGTAAAACAATGGGAAACTGCATTAACTGAGTGTTCGCTTAAATTAATCCAAATTCTAATAAAACACGACAAATTAGAGCTCACGAAACTGGACACCGAAATAGAGGAATATAACATCCAGTTGTCAAAGTTTGATGAAAAATTTGATTACAAAGCAAAATATGATAAATACCAACATGAGCTAGACAAATTAGAAATGGAAGTAGTAGCGAACAAAAAACAGAAACTCCAAAGAGATATAGAGGACTTTCAAAATCAGAGAATATACCGTTGGCGCAGTAACCATACATCTAGACATAGATCCAACAGATATATAATACAACAATCTGACAGCAGTGCTGATAGTGAATCTGATATCTCTGACAATGATACAGAGATAGGTAATTCTAACCAACACACCAATCAGAGAAGCAATAACAGTGATAATGCTTCCCAATCCACCAGACCTAAGACACATAGTGCAGCACAGTCACTAAACACATCCTCCTCTTCTTTTTTAGTTCAGACTCCACACAATCCAACTCCTCCAACATTGCAGACCAATCACACAATACCCAATTCACGGGGGAACAAAAGGAAATTTACTGGTCCAACACGTCAATCTACCAGGAGGAGGGAACTAAGTCCCTTCTCCAAAATCAGGATGACAAACTAAGGGTCATTAATCTGTCAGATCACACACTGAACCAAGATCATATAGATGTATTATCTAAGGGATTATCTTTTTGTCCTGTTAATTCTCTCAATAAATTTGAATTAATAAAAGACATACATTTATTTTCACGCAAGTTGATGCTGAAAAAAATATATGCCTATAATCCCAATATATTAGATGCAGAAGATCTAAGTACAGTTGATCTATTAGAACAACTCAGTGACGGGAATATGACTGATACCAATGATGTTACCCCACCTGATTCCAGTACATGGAAATCCACACTGAAACCTAAATCCAAATATGTTCCCTCTATGTCAAATTCACCTGAAATTCAGGTATTCTGTAAAATGGTCTGTAATCAAATTGAGCAATTGCCTGTTACTCGAAAGAATCACAATTTGACAACATCAGAATTCAAAGCTCTGAATGAGATTGAATCTTGGAAAGACATAACTATAAAGCCGTCTGACAAGGGTGGGAATGTGGTATTGTGGCCATCCAAAATGTATATAGACGAAGCCTCCAGACAGCTATCCAATTCTACCTGCTATAAACAATTGATCTTTAATCCTCAAAGCTCATATCTGACACAATATAACAACTTAGTCAAACAAGCCTGGACAGACAATATTATTACCAATACTGAGAAAAAGTATTTAACTGTAGACCACCCCAAAGTCGCTACGTTATATTTCTTACCAAAGGTGCACAAGAACTCCCAAATACCCCCTGGCAGACCTATCATTTCTGGGAATGAAAATCTAACAGAAAAGGCCAGCAGATATGTCGACCAAAGATTAAGAGAGTACTTAAACACATTACCTTCATATGTCCGTGATACCATGGAGGTATTGCAAATATTACAAAATATTCAGCTCTCTGATGACATGTGGCTTGTAACTGCAGATGTAGAATCACTCTACACTAATATCAGACACACAGATGGAATAGCAGCCATCAAGTATTTCTTGTCAACAAATACAAATGACAATGATGATCATAATAATTTTGTAATCCAACTACTGCAGTTTATCTTGACACACAATTTCTTCACCTTTAACGATAGGTACTATTTACAGACGCAGGGTACCGCGATGGGTACGGCCTGCGCACCTACATATGCCAATCTGTTTTTGGGGTACTGGGAGCTCTTTAATGTATTCTCAACTGAACTACAACATCATACTGATCACATTCCGCTATGGATAAGATATATAGACGATGTCTTATTCATATGGCAAGGAACATCTGTGGAATTAGATCAATTCATGAACAAAATAAACATGAATAATAAAAACATCAAATTAACATATTCAGCCGATCAACATAAAATTTCCTTTCTGGATATAACCATATTCAAGAAAGAAGATGGTTATATTAACACCACCATTTACCGAAAAGAAACAGCGACTAACACTCTATTACACAGGTCTAGTGCTCATCCACCATGTACCCTTAAGGCTATCCCCTTCGGGGAATTTCTGCGCCTAAGACGTAACTGTTCCAGCACTGACATATATCTCACGGAAAGCAAAAATTTAATGGACAGACTTATAGCACGAGGCTATAGCAAAAAAGCAGTCAAACGAGCCAAATATAAGGCCCTAAATACCCACAGAGAAAATTTACTCATTCCCAAGGTCAAAAATACTAGTGAGTCTAATCCAAGATTAATCACTACATATAACCCACAAATGTCAGAAATAACTAAAATAATCAACCAACACTGGAAAATTCTGCAAAATGATCCCTCTCTGAAGGAAAACATTGGCGACAGAATTTCAATTGGGTACAAAAGACCCACAAATCTCAGGGATAGACTCGTCTCTAGCCACTATGTAAGAGCCTTCAAGAAAAAGGACACTGATCCAGGGATGTTCCCATGTGGGACTTGCTCAGCATGCCCATACGTAATGAAGTCAAAAACCATTCAAGACAAAGATGGCCAGTTATATAATTTAGCTTCCCACTTCTCCTGTAGAACTATTGCGGTTGTGTATGCTCTTTTTTGCCAATGCAAAATGATCTATGTTGGCATGACAACCCGGGAGATCAGAGTACGTATTCTTGAACATGCTAACAACATAAAAAATGCCAACAAGGATGAAGCCCGTGGCAAAAAGTTAACTTCTGTAGCAAAACACTTCCAAATACATCACAAGTGCTCCACTAGCAATCTGAAATATATGGTCATTCAGAAAGCCTCACTGGGAATACGAGGAGGCAATCTGGAAAAGACATTACTTAAACTTGAATGTAAATGGATTTACCGTTTAAACTCTGTAAAACCTAATGGCATGAATGACTTCAACAATTACTTTGTATACTTATAAATGAAATGGGGTATCACTTTTCATCACTGCTGTATCTTATCACGTTTTCAAAAAATTTTCTGGCTTATTCCAGATTTCACTTATAATGATCTAACAATCACCACACTACCCTAATGTCTAGGTTAAGGGTACTACTCTTCAACTCGCCTATTTAATTCACATAAAGGTACACATGTCACTCTGTACACTTCGTATAAGCTAAATTCATTTAGAGTTATAATCGACTTGTTTACTTATTCACACACGGTACACATGTTACTCTATACATTTTGGATAAGCAGATTTTTATCCAGTGAATATATACACATCAGATTAGGTATGTCTCACCTTTGTCTCTCCCTTCCCTTATTATGTAACTTTATATTTTATTATTTTTTCTCACACTCTAGCACTCTTCACACAATTTTTGTTTTATTCTCACGTCTATTTTTGTTTATAATAATTTTTTCACCAAGTAATGATAAAGTGATCTGACCTGAACATTATATACAAAATTAGCATTTGTAATACTGAGAACAATAATATCCCTATCTGTATTACTGAGAACAATAATATATATCTTACTCCTATATATCATTCACACAAACCTACAGCGGACTAAAACAAAATCAAATCTCATAGATCAAAATACAAGCTTAGATCTGTCTATAACTATTCCATGCACTAGATTCATGTGTTAACATATGTTATAAGTGATCAGCCAATAAGATTGTTACTACAGAAGTGAATATAAACAAACACGCCCACTCCAGACATAACACTAATGTTAACGTATATAGCAGTGCATTTGTATACACGGAATAAATGCTATTGAGCACATCCATTAATAATAACCACCGTTGCATACTGTTTAGTAATATCTAATGGGAGATATGATATGCCGATTTTCATTTATATGCATTTATATGCACTCTCTCACGTATCCAGATATGATTATTCCGGACAGCAATTTCACTAAACGTATTCCTTAAGTGCAATGCTTGTTTATATATAAGGGATATATTAGCATGATCTATCTATTTATGTTAAGCGATCTAACTTGTTAAGTTACTGCGGTATACCTCGCATTGACATGTCAGTTAAGCAATGACAGACATCAGCATAACATATGGTGGATTAATCCTCCAATGAGATTTGTTCAATGAACGTCAATGTAAACAACAACGCCCACTTTTGGACGCAGCGTGACGTTTTGAATTCCAATCCTTCTATGCACCCTATCACCAGTTACTTCTGTGACTGACATTTGTATGAGCCAATGAAAATGTAACTTCAATGAGATTTGTTCAATGAACGTCAATGTAAACAACAACGCCCACTTTTGGACGCAGCGTGACGTTTTGAATTCCAATCCTTCTATGCACCCTATCACCAGTTACTTCTGTGACTGACATTTGTATGAGCCAATGAAAATGTAACTTTGGCAATCAAGGGACATCCACTCCAACACCGGAGGAGAGTCTTAATGACTCATAAATAGAGCATTTTGCAGCAGCTCCACACCCCTCTGAGGAAGCGTTTTTTGTGAAACGTACGTCAGGGGTCCTGGGGATAAGCTTTGTCTTTCCCCTTTCTTTTAACTTGCTCACCTGAGTTGATCTGGTAAAAATGCAGCTTTAATAAATTGTTAAAGTTAAAATTTAAATCAGCCCTCGGATTGTAAGGGCTTAGCTTACTACTATAATCCTTTGCTGCTTGATACCAGTGATACTGATTTTAGATTAAAATTTAAAAATCTTAGTTCAACTTAGGTGTAGTGTTTTTAATCTTTAGCTTCTGCTAAGTGTATGTGTGGTTAAACTTTGATTTAATAAACTTTAGTGTGTGAATGATGGAACATTTTTTTCTAAAATAAAATTACTTAGCTTTGATTCAGTTAGGGCAATAGTGGATATTTCCTTCACAGATTTAAGTTACCTACCTCTACTTGTAAGCCTATTTACAATTATTTATTAGTTGTGTTCTGTCCTTAACTTTAAATCTGTGGCAGGAGATCTCTGTGGTTAGGAGACTATAAAACTCAAATTGGGCCACCTGCCCTTAACCACTGAATCTCTTGTTATACTATACTTTGCCCTACCCCCACCCTCTCACTCTAAAATATATATAAGAGTATATCGTCGATCTGAAAAGGGAGGTAAGAGATGAATCTCTACGACCGATAACAGAGAACCTATGAAATAGACCCCGTAGAAGGAGATCATTGCATTCAAATAGGCAATACTCTCCTCACATCCCTCTGACATTCACTGCACGCTGAGAGGAAAACCGGGCTCCAACCTGTTGCGGAGCGCATATCAACGTAGAATCTAGCACAAACTTACTTCACCACCTCCATAGGAGGCAAAGCTTGTAAAACTGATTTGTGGGTGTGGTGAGGGGTGTATTTATAGGCATTTTGAAGTTTGGGAAACTTTGCCCCTCCTGGTAGGAATGTATATCCCATACGTCACTAGCTCATGGACTCTTGCTAATTACATGAAAGAAATTAGGGTTACCCGTTATGGTTAGATATTTGGATATTTGGTAGCAGTTTAATTTTAGTTGGACATTTATTCACGTTACAATGCAGTAAAGCTTTTAAGGAGTAGAGTCTGGCCAAAGTTGTTTCCAGCTTCTGGTCCACAATGTATTCTGCATTTGTTAACTATTCAATTGCAATTTTAGAAATGCATACTAAATTATAGGTCTCAATATCTGGAAGGCTTAATCCCCCGTATTGTCTAGGCAAAACAAGTCTAGTTAATCCGATAATCCTCCTTTTATCCCCCCAAATAAATTGTGCAAATAACTGGTTAAGTAGTTTTATATCTTTTTGCTTTATAATAACTGGGAGATTTTGCATTAAGTAAAGAAGTTTAGGGAAGATCACCATCTTAATTATGTTAATTTTGCCAGACAGAGTTAAATAAAATTTCGACCAGCTGTCTAGATCCTGCCTGATTTTAGCAATAATGGGTAGATAGTTAAATTCATACCATTCGTTATAGTTTTTAGAGAGTTTAATCCCCAGGTAGACAAAGTTAGATTTAGCTTCTTTAAACTGGTGTTGCAAATAGGATTCTTTATTTTTACATAACCAAAAAATTTCTGATTTGTGAGTATTGACTTTGTAACCTGAGAATGCACTGAATTCATGGAGGGCTTGGGTTAGTAAAGAAATATACTTAGCAGTGTTATCCATCAGGACTAGTAGGTCATCAGCATATAAAAGTGTAGTGACTTTCCTGTGTCCCAAATTAATCCCTTCGATCTCCTTCCTAGATATTACAAGTGGTTCTAATGCTAGATTAAAAAGATAGGGTGATAATGGACATCCCTGTTGTACACCTTTATTTAATGAAAAGTATACGGTAGGGGTACCATTGACCAAGACAGATGAGGTTGAAGATTTATAGGTTGCCCGAATAAAATCTACAAACGCTCCCTCAACTCCAAATCTTGGGAGGGCTGTAAACAGGTGGTCCCAAGAGATGGAGTCGAAGGCTTTTTCAGCATCGATTAATATTAGGGCAGTATCCAATGTTGGGTTTTTATGAAGGCAGGACTGATTTAGAATTAATTGTAATTTCCGTAGATTCCGTGTAGCAATTCTACCTGGCATAAACCCAACCTGGTCCTTGTGTATCAAGGGCCCGATAAAAGATTTTAAGCGATCAGCTATAATACTCATCAGAATCTTGTAATCACAATTAAGGAGCGATATCGGTCTATATGAAGATATCTGCTCTTTGTCCTTGCCTTTTTTAAGGATAAGAACTATTTGTGATGCGGCAAAATATCTAGAGCATGGTTTTTTATCCAGATAGTAACTGTTAAAGAGAGAGACCAAAGTTTGGACAATATCATCTGACAATATTTTGTATAATTCTATAGGGAGCTGGTCAGGCCCAGCAGCTTTGTTAGATGTTGCTTTTTTTTAATCGCATTTAGTATTTCATTAGAAGTAATTGGGGCATTCAGCATCTCTCTTTGGTCTTCCAATATTTTAGGTGTTTTAATCTTGCGCCAAAAATAATTTTTGATCAGTGTGTCTATTTTCTCTTCCGAATAAAGGTCTTGGAAATAATTTGTAGCTACGCTGGCGATGTCCTCACTTTTAACAGTTCTACCGGATGTAGACTTAAGAGCTTCAATCATGGATTTCTTTTCTTTTGATTAAGTTAGCCAAAAATTTCCCTGCTTTCCCTCCATGTCTATAATAAAAAAAACCTGGATCTAAGTGTGTCTTGAGCACTTTTTTGCGCAAGAAAGATTTCTCTTTCTTTTTTTGCCACTTGATACAGCTCCCAACATTTTCTTGATGAGTCACTAATGTATGTATTGTAAGCATTACGAAGCTGATTAGCAAGTTGGTTATCCCGCATTATACTTTTCCTTTTTTTGGATAACTAAATAGGCTTTAATCTCACCCCTAATTACGGCCTTAAATGATTCCCATAATGTTTCAATGTGTATGTACGGGGAGGCATTTATATCAAAAAAACTCTTTCCATTTTATTTTCAGCCATGCTTTAAATTTAACATTGTCTACCAGATATCTTGGGAAAAAAGTCTGTTATTAGAAGGAAGTTGGATCTGCTTTAGTGTGATAGATAAAGTTAGGATCGCATGATCCGATATAACTATTTCCTTTATATCTGTAGTCATGTCTAGGCTTAACATATTTTACATTGTCTACCAGATATCTTGGGGAAAAAAAGTCTGTTATTAGAAGGAAGTTGGATCTGCTTTAGTGTGATAAAGTTAGGATCGCATGATCCGATATAACTATTTCCTTTATATCTGTAGTCATGTCTAGGCTTAACATATTTTCAGAAACAAAAAAATAATCTATTCTAGACATTGTTTGATGAGATTTGGACTCACATGAGAAGCGTCTTACATCTGGGTTATGAATACGCCAAATATCCTTAATGTGAAGTAATCTAAAAGTTTTTAAAAATTTTAGACTCCTGTTTGCTATTTTTATTCAATGAAGGTTTAAGCCTGTCTAAGGTCGGATACACAGTTAAATTAAAGTCCCCTGCGATAATCAAATTTTTTGAATAAAGATGCAGTAGTTTCCTCTGGAGATTATCCCAGAAATTTTCATCCAGGTTATTAGGGGCATAAATATTACAAAAATTAAAAAGCGTGCCTTCTATCATTACCTGCATAATAAGGAATCTTTCATCTGGGTCTAATTTGGAGCTTAGGATATTGTATTGCAATTTTTTATTAAAAAGGATTGCCACACCCTTTTTCCTGCATTTACATGGAGTACCTACTACTGCACCTATCCATCCTGCTTTAAGTTTAGTGAGTTCTGTTTCTTGTAAATGTGTCTCCTGTAAAAGCACTATATCTGGCTTGTATCTATTTAAATGAGAAATTAATTTTTTTTCGTTTTTGAGGTGATGTGATACTGCCGACATTCCATGTTGCTAAATTAAGTTTAGGATTCATTAAGATCGGAGTCTAGAGTATGTAAAATGAGTAAGTACTAAGTTTCTTTTCCCCAACTTTCCTCCCCTTGAAGGGGGGAATGGGGGGGAAGAGCCCAGGGGGTTGGGTGGTGTGGGGATACATGGCAACAGCAGAGTGCGTAATATGGAGGGGGGGAGAGAGAGGGAAAGGAGAGAGAGAGGAAGAGAGGGGGAAAAAAAACAAACAAAAAAAAAAAACAGCCGAATGTTAAAGGGACATTAAACACTTTGAGATGGTAATATAAAATGATAAATTGTATATAATAAAATAACTCAATATACTTTCATTATTTATTTTGTCCTCTTTGCCTGTAACTCCATTCTGAAATTGTGAGCTTTTCAGTTCCTGTTAGAAATGGAAGTGCAGAACACTGTTAAATCCAGCACAACCATTGGATGCACACTCTAGTGACCTATTTATAACTGATCCTAATTGGCCACAGCAGAGAAGGTAACAAGTTACAACATGGCAGCTCCCAGTGTTTTATAGACACTAAAACTTAACACTTATTTTGTCACTTTTTAAACAACTAATGAAACTTTAAAAAATACATCTACATGTTAGTCATGGACTAATCTTTTCTTTGAATGCATCATTCTATCTAGCATGTATTTAGTGTTTAATGTCCCTTTAACTAAGCTCACCCACAGAGTTGTGGACACATGGTGCAGCGTTGAGGGACAAGCAGAGAAGGAGCGTGTGAGAAATCATATCTGCTATTTAAAAATACAATGAGGGGGGGCGTGGCTAAGCAAGAAACATGGCTGGTCGCAATTTCTAAGACTCCAAAAGAAGATCAAGTAATACATCATATATCTTTTGAAATACTCAGCATCTCACGTTCATACAGCTATATACTGAAGCCTAATCAACTACTGAACAGAATGATGTGAACATCTTGCCGGATTATTTATCTTTTTGCTCTTTTATGGACTCTCTATAGAAGCATACGTCCCACCCTTCCCCCAGCTGCATGGGTTAAGCTGCAAACGCCCTAATTTCCTATGAAACGTCAGGAACTAAAACCAAATAAGAGCTATAATATCAACCAAAGAAACCTGTCACATATGCAAATATGGAGGAGATACAATGCCTAATATCCACTTTTATACAGAAGTTTGAGCAGGAATACTGTGAGAAGATGATGGACTTAAGGGCTGTACTAAAGGCTGAGATGGGGATCGCATACGGACACCCGCACCAAATTATTCCCTCTATCGCAATTACAACCATTGTACCTGAGGCCCTAACACCTTCTCACCTCCTAATGGAGAAGCAGACTTTGACAGCAAGTACGGAACCGGAGCCACATGTTCTACAGATCACACAGCTGCCTCAAGTTTACCCTACTACTGAGGTCCAACTGTGGAGGAGTTTCCTACTGTCATTATGCGATGCAGGCGCCGAAGAAGCACCTAAAAGTGATCGAGCCTCCTGCAAAAGAAAAACGGCACGGATCTGGGAGGATGTGTTGGGGGATGCGGCCGGCCCTCTGATGCACCGATCTGATCCGTCTTTACTAGAACACCTGCTCAGAAGATGGTCCCAGCCCTGGCGACACGGGCTTTCAAACTCCTCTTTAACAACAGGAGGCCTTTCTATTGCGGCGATCTGCAGTCTCTCCACCTCAACCCTATTACTGCACTGCCTTAAGTCTGGTATCGGTTAAGGTTTCCTGGGACACCTCATTTTATCACAGAACTCTACTGGGACTTCTGACTTTTTTTTTTTCACTGTGTTATGGATGACGACAGTAATGTCTGATATTTGATCTCCCAATGTATAAGCCTAGGTTATATTTCCTGCACCTTCACATAAAACTCATGGTTTCCTTATGTATGTCCTAAATGTTTTTTTACTGAAAGCCTTGATAGAGGGTAGTTGGTGCAAAGCTCAGACTACAGGTCTTACCTTATACACGTTTCTATCATTTTGCTTCCATTTATTATTTATGTGTATAGCATGTTGATATTTTTATCAGAACACCATACTGTTACTTCTAATACTCTCCATCTCCACACCCATCTCCACACTACCATTTATAAAGCTCAATATCAATCCCTATATCTCACCTCCCTCCACTTCACTTTAGCTGTGAGATACTATATCAGAATTCCTGCCTTTTTCACTATATACGTCCCTAAATCTCCCTTTATATACTTTGGGTATGGGGCTCACATATAAGAACATATAGGTACAGCGTAAGCTTATACCAGATCCCTAAAATTAGATAACCGTCGCTTAATGAACACATAGAGAACAAAGATAGGAGATTCTAATAGTTTCCTTTTTTTAAGTGATATATGCTAATATCATTGCTAATTTAACTTTCTTTGAAGTGTACAGGTTAATTTGTTGTAGAATGCTTTTATATAATGCTTATGGGTCTTTATGATGCTGTTAATCTACTCTGTTTGGTGTTTGCTTGTGGATCAGCTAGCCTCTGTGTTAATGTATAGTTTTGGGCTACTTGTACACCCTTCTAGGTACTTTATTACTTAGGCTAGACATTGGCTAAAATATTGGCTACCACTGTGACAGAACATACACCATACTATATATCCTACAACTCATTCTGATTTAATTTTATCTTGAAGTTCCTTGAATCTTGGTCTCTTGCTGTTATTTTTCTTTTTTTTTGTGAAGTGCTTTGCAATGTCTCTGAGCCTTATTGGTATATAGTTGCACCATCTAAGATTTGATTAATCTCCATTAAGATAGTTTTGTAGTGCATACCACTATTGTAGTTTATGGTCAGATATAGTATGTATATTCCTCTCCACTCTCATACAGTGCAACCACCCCTCTCTCTACATTCCCTAAAACCCTTTGTCAATTTAAAAAGCCTCGTCCCCCTTGCCCTCCCCTTTCCCCCACTCAGAGCGGCTTCTGCCCGCTGTCCAATATCTCATATAATCACTCTCAGATGGTGCACGACAAGCTGCTACTCCACGCAACTATGGATTAACCCTTTCCTCATCTCTTACAGTTGGAATCTGGGTACTTTTCTATCATTAACTCTGGGAGTACAACTCAATTTCACCTTTTATTCATTAGAAATGTACTCAACTATACCTACTCTTAAATATTTAGTACCATAAGCCTAAACATGTCCTAGTGACTTACCATTTCCTACCCCCATCTGATGAAATACTATTGCTATAAAAACAAAAATGAGGTTTCATAGCTATATGTCCCAGATGATTCCCTGAAGCATACACCAGTTAAGATGTCTTCTCTCTTATTTTCCATAAGGAATGGGGGATACAGTACCTTGGCGTTTGATTACAGCTATCCTATTACTCAAGAAAATGCCTTGTTATTGTAAATTGATTGTCATTATTCATATACATAACACCATAATAGTTTGGATGAAGTAGATAGGACTGCCATGTTTGTATTTGGATGCTATTCCTCATGCTAATGTATCAATTGATATGTACAGTATATGCATATTATTATTGTGTTGGAATTGTCTTGCGGACACATTTTACTCTTTATTATTTCTCAAAATCTCCAAAATCTTGAAGGATTGCGACTCTGAGAAACTTGTTTAGAATTTTTAGATCTAAAATAGGTCGAAATGTGCCCTCTTTTTTGGGGACCACGAAAAGATTTGAGTAAAACCCTGCCCCTGTTCCAGTATTGGAACGGGACAAATTACTCCCATAGTAGAGAGGTCTTTTACAACGTAAGAATGCCTCTCTTTTTATCTGGTCTACAGACAATCGTGAAAGAAGAAACCTCCCCCTTGGGAGAGAATTTTTGAATTCCAGCTGATACCCTTGGGACACGATTTCCAGTGTCCAAGGATCCTATACATCTCTTACCCAAGCTTGGGCAAAGAGAGAAAGTCTGCCCCCTACTAGATCTGGTCTCGGATCAGGGGCCGCCCCTTCATGCTGTCTTGGTAGCAGCAGCGGGCTTCTTGGGTTGTTTACCCTTGTTCCAAGCCTGGTTGGGTCTCCAGACGGACTTGGCCGGAGCAAAATTCCCTTCCTGTTTAGCGGGAGGAAGAAGAGGGGACTCCTTTGAAGTTCCGAAAGGAACAAAAATTATTTTGTTTACCTGTTCTATACTGAGGTAGGAGATGACCCTTACCTCCCGTAATGTCAGAAATTATTTCTTTCAAGTCAGGCCCGAATAGGGTTTTTCCTTTGAAAGGAATAGCCGAAAGCTTTGACTTAGATGACACATCAGCCGACCAAGATTTTAACCATAACGCTCTACACGCTAAAATGGCAAATCCGGCATTCTTAGCTGCCAATTTGGCAATCTGAAAGGCGGCATCCGTAATAAAAGAATTAGCCAGCTTAAGAGCCTTAATTCTATCTAAAATGTCCTCTAAAGGAGTCTGAGTCTTAAGAGATTCTTCTAAGGCGTCAAACCAGAAGGCTGCCACAGTGGTAACTGGTACAATGCAGGCCGTCGGCTGTAAAAGGAAACCCTGATGAATAAACAACTTTTTTAGAAGACCCTCCAATTTCTTATCCATAGGGTCTTTCAAAGCACAACTGTCCTCAATAGGAATAGTTGTACACTTAGCCAGGGAAGATATAGCTCCCTCCACCTTACGGACTGTTTGCCAAGAGTCCCGAACAGTGTCAGATATGGGATACATTTTCTTAAAATTAGGAGAAGGTTAGAAAGGGATACCCGGTCTTTCCCATTCCCGAGTAATAATTTCCGAGATTCTCTTAGGAACCGGAAAAACATCAGAGTAAGCAGGCACCTCTAAGTATTTGTCCATCTTACACAATTTCTCTGGTGGTACCACAATAGAGTCACAATCATCGCTAAAACCTCACGAAGTAACAGGCGGAGGTGTTCAAGCTTAAATCTAAAGGACATGACGTCCGAATCCGTTTGAGGTAACACACTTCCTGAATCGGAAAGTTCCCCCTCAGACAGAAGTTCCCTGACCCCCAATTCAAATCCCTGTGATGGTACATCGGAAATAGCCAACAAAGCATCAGAGGTCGCAGTATTCACATTGACTTCTGCCCTGCTGCGTTTGCCCTGTAACACTGGCAACTTAGATAGAACCTCTGTAAGGGTAGATGACATAACTGCAGCAATATCCTGCAGAGTAAAAGAAGTAGATGCGGTTGAAGAACCCGGCATCGCTTGGGTGGGCATTAAAGGTTGTGACGCTTGGGGAGAATTTAGCGGCATACCCTGATTCTCATCTGACTGAGAATAATCCTTAGGCACACTTTCCTTAAAGAAAATTTGCTCTTTACATTGTAAGGCCCTTTCAGTACATGAGGGACAAAAAGTAAGAGGGGGTTCCACAATGGCATCTAAACACATAGAACAAGTAGTTTCCTCAAGTTCAGACATGTTAAACAGACTAGCAATAATGGTCGTTCTTTACTTGATATATTGAGCTCTGAAGTCAAATTACATAGACAAAAGCTTTTAACTAAAAAGTGTACTGCGCCTTTAAATAATAAAAGCGCAACAATTTTTTCTGTTATCAGCAAAACAACGTTTGCGGCAATAAAAAATGCAATATATGTGCCCAAAAAAACTTGACAATATTGTACCGTTAGTTTGGTAATGTTATTTATCAACTTTTATGAAGTTTATCAAATTTATCAACACTTTAGGCCCCTGCACCTCGCCACAGCTCTGCTGTGGCGCCTACCTGCCGCCCCCAGATCACACTGCTTTGACTTAATTAGCGCTCCTAAGTCTCTCTGTCCCCTTCGAGAACAAAACAACTTAGGCCCCACCGGAGTCCACGACCTTGCTGCTCGATCCGGATGAATACTGCGCGACTGAGAGCGTGAAATTAGGCCCTGCCCACCGTGGGCGTAACTGGAGCCGTGCTGAGGCCCGCATGGGCCAAAAACAACATGTCGGATACCCAACTCAAATGTTAAAAACGCCATGTGCCCCTCATAATACACACTTTAAACAATAAAGCGCAACAACCATGAAATATTGCTCTCTCCTAGGCCTGTTATTTTCTGACAATAATAACGCCAGCTCATGAACAGCAACCGCATCTCCCAGCGTAAGCCCACATTTGTATAAGTGAAAAATCAACACACTGATAAATATCAAGATAAAAAGGGAATTCTAGGTACACCATTTCCATTCCTATAGTGCCTACTGATTATCCCTCCCCAGTTATGGAAAAATGTCAGCCTGTTCTGATGTATTAAGTCTCCCCAGAAACAAATGACTGAACATACCTCAATGCTGCTTGTAGCATGACATGGTTCTCCACACTGAAGATATTTCTTTACACTACCTTCAACTGCTCAGTGGAAAACCAGCTGGATCTTAGATAATGTTTGCTAAGATCATTAAAGGGCCACTGTAAGTAAATATTTTCTATGCCCGTTACTAACTACCCCAAATACACTTTTTATCAATAGCATTTCATTAACATATCTCTACCGTATATCAGAAATTTTGTCTGCAAATTTAATTGTTTTCCAAACCCACTCCGTGGGTATCCTTTGCTCTGTACCAATCCGTTTACAATACATAGGTTTCAAAATGGCGCTTTAAACACAAAGTTATTGGTTTAAGTATTTTGAACATGCAGTGCTGAAAATAGTGGGCAGGATAACGTGACATCATCGACAAATAAAAGATATAACTTTTAGAACGTTATGAAACTTTGTTTTGGAGAAAATATAGGTCAGTAGGTTTTAATTAATGTTTATTAACTTTAATATGTTAGTTGGTTAGCTTAAAAACAGAAAGTAATCCTTTAACATCAGGGTAGAAAAATAAGATGTCTCCACTCCTCTTAGGGATTAAGTGACTGATGATTTCTCCCTGAGAAAATAGTACTCACTGACACAATTTTAAAATAAAAAACTTCTTGATTGAAGAATCTAAACTAACACTTCACTTTACCTCTTCCTATCACTAACACAGGCAAAGAGAATGACTGGAGTGGGAGGGAAGGGAGGAGCAATATATACAGCTCTGCTGTGGTGCTCTTTGCCACTTCCTGCTAAACAGGAGGCGTAATCCCATAAGTAAGGATGAAATCCGTGGACTCGTCATATCTTGTAAAAGAAATTAAAAAAAAAATGAAATGAACAGCAGCCAATCAGCATCAACAGTGCTGAGGTCATGAACTCTTTTACTGTGATCTCATGAGATTTGACTTAACTCTCATGAGATTTCATAGTAAACTTCCTTACACTGAAAAGGGAAATAACATGAGAGTGCACAAGGCTCAACCCCTTAGCTGTCCCGGGACAGACATACTGATTTGCTGCTTAGAAGTCCTTTACAATGGGAGGTGGCTATTGAGGAACTTTTGAGGTAAAATATATTTCTTTTTAACATAGAGATGTTCAGGTGATATTTTCTAGCCAGTTTTTTACAGTTATGCTGCATCACTTTCAAGTGTTGCAACAATTTGGTATTATGGCCCTTTAAACAAGCAACAGATTTTTTTTCAAGGAAATAAAAAAAAAATACACAAAAATGTGCTACAATTTTGTAGTTCTGATAAAATGTTTTTTTGTGCTTGAGGTTGACAAATATATTCAAAATAAAGGAGTCAGCAAAAATATTTAGAGACTTTTTAGGAGACAGACAAGTGCATTTATATATAGATATATAGAGTTATATGCAGGATAAGTTTAAAATATAGTCCCAAGAAATAAAATGCCAGGGCAATGGGATGTATTAAATGCATTGTTATTGACATTTTATATGAAAAATAAAATTTATGATTACCTGATAAATGTATTTCTTTTTTGACACGATGAGTCCACGGATCTTTTTTTTTTTTTTTTTTTTAAATAAGTTTTTTATTGAGAACTTCACACATCGCAACAACCAAAACAGCCTTTTTCTATTTCTTTAAAAATTACAAATCATATAATCCAAACAGTTTGGAAGACACAGCTTCCTGTACATATGCCGAGTCTGATAGGAAACAACTACGACTCCGATTTTCCAAAAATGCTCCCGTTATAGCTGCCAGCTCGGCATACTGTGGGGGGGGGGGGGAGGGGGAAGAGAACCACCACCGAAAAAAGACCGAAATGGATCTACCACCTGCCTAGATGATAAAACAATCACCAACCCCTACAGAGCGCCTTAAAGCCAATATACCGGGAGAGCCTCACCAGCAACCAGCATCATAAAATTGATATTCTTCTTCAAAGGAGAGACAAATTGAATCTGAACCTGCTGAGGCCAGGATAAAAATTACCCTTTTCCACTTATCAAAAAAAGAGCCTAACAACCTTTTCCGACCCCCCCGACTAGGTATTGCCTTTCTGTAATCATTTGTACCTTAATAATATTAGTGAACTTGCTTACCGTCGGGGCCTCATGGGCTCCCCATTTGAGAAATATCATATGCCGGGCTGCCAAGATGACCATGTTGATTAATTGTCCCTCACATTTAAGTCGCCCGTATTCTTTTAAAAGGAAAATATGTCTTAATTGAAGAACACACTCCTCTTGTAAAAACCTATTCAGTCCACGGATCATCTTAATTACTAATGGGATATTCACCTCCTGGTCAGCAGGAGGAGGCAAAGAGCACCACAGCAGAGCTGTTAAATAGCTCCTCCCTTCCCTCCCACTCCAGTCATTCGACCGAAGTTAGGAAGAGAAAGGAAAAGCTAAGGTGCAGAGGTGTCTGAAGTTTACAATAACCATCAACCTGTCTAAAGAACAGGGTGGGCCATGGACTCATCGTGTCAAAAAAGAAATACATTTATCAGGTAAGCATAAATTTTCTTTTCTTTTTTAAGACACGATGAGTCCGCGGATCATCTTAATTACTAATGCGATTCAATACCCAAGCTAGAGTACACAGATGATACGGGAGGGACAAGACAGGGAACCCAAACAGAAGGCACCACTGCTTGAAGAACCGTTCTCCCAAAAGCAGCCTCAGCTGAGGCAAAAGACACAAATTTGCAGAATTTCAAAAAAGTTTGAAGAGAACAACAGTTGCAACCTCGCAAATCTGTTCCATAGAAGCTTCATCCTTGAACGCCCATGAGGAAGCAACAGTCCTCGTGGAATGAGCCGTAACACTTTCGGGAGGCTGCTGTCCAGCAGTCTCATATTTAAAACGTATGATACTCTTCAGCCAAAAAGGAAGAGAAGAATTCAAAGCGTTCTGTCCCTTGCATTTTCCAGAAAAAAACACAAACTAGGAAGAAGACTGACGAAAGTCCTAAATCGCCTGCAAGAAAAACTTTAAAGCACAGATCACGTCCAAATTGTGCAGAAGTCTTTCCTTCCGAGGAGGAGGATTAGGACACAAGGAAAGAACAACAATCTACTGATTTATGTTCCGAACGGAAACAACCTTAGGAAAAAATCCTAATTTAGAACGTAAAACTACCTTATCCGAGAGAAACTGAAATGCAGAGAGCTCTGACACTCTCTGAGCATAAGAAATTAATTTCCCAAGATAACAACTTAATATCTAAGGTATGCATAGGCTCAAACGGAGCCCCTCGAAGAACTTTGAGAACTAAATTAAGACTCCCTGGAGGAGTAACTGTTTTGAACACAGGCCTGATAGAATACTTGTACATCTGGAACATCCGCCAGACGTTTGAGAAAAAAATAGATAAGGTCGAGAGTTGCCCCTTTAGGGAACTCGTCGAAAAACCTCTCTCCAAACCCTCTTGGAGAAAGGACAAAATTCTAGGAATTCTAACTCTACTCCATGAGTAGCCCATGGGTTCACACCAATAGAGAAATTTACACCATATCTTATGAAAAACTTTTCTAGTGACAGGCTAAAGAGCATGAATCATGGTCTCAACGACCGAATCAGAAAAAACCCCGCTTAATAATATTTAAGCGTTCAATCTCCAAGCAGACAGTTTCAGAGAAAACAGATTTGGGTGAAGGAGGGACCATTGAATTAGAAGGACCTTTCTCAACGGAAGTCTACAAGGAGGCAGAAATGATATGCCCACCAGATTTGCATACCAAATCCTGCGAGGCTAAGCTGATGCTATGAGGATCACTGATGCCCTCTCCTGCTCTTCCACCCCTGGGATGTGGATCGCAGACAGGCAGCAAGAATGGGCCTCTGCTCATCTTTGTCTGGCTGGAAACTGATAAACTGGATCGAGGCTTACTGAGACCAGGCCAGAAGAGCATTGTAGAATGCTCTCTGCTCCAGAATGTGTATAGGAAGAACAGACTCTGGCTGAGTCCAAACCCACCGAGCCCTTAGGGAGCTCCAGACTGCTCCCCACCCTAAAAGGCTGGCTTTTGTTGTCACAATCACCCAAGATGGTCTGCAAAAGCAGGTTCCCTTGGAGAGATGATCCAGAGAACCATCATTGAAGAGAATCTCTTGTCTCCTGCTCCAGTAGTGTTCGAGGAGACAAATCCATATAATCTCCGTTCCATTGCCTGAGCATGCTGAACCGCAGAAGTCTGAGGTGGAACTGAGCAAATGGGATGATGTCCATTGCCGTCACCATCAGTCCGATTACCTTCATGCACTGAGCCACTGAAGGCCGAGGAGTGGACTGAAGAACTAGACAAGAATCGATAATCTTTGATTTCCTGACTTCTGTCAGAAAAATCTTCATAGATATGGAAACTAGTATGGTTCCCCAGAAAGTTACCCCTGTGCTTGGGACTAAGGAACTCCTTTCCAAATTTACCTTCCACCCGAAAGATCGTGGGAAGGATAATACCATGTCAGAGAGAAATCTTGCTTGCTGTAAGGATGGCGCCTAGACTAGGATGTCTTCCAGATAGGGCACCTGCAATGCCCCGTAACCGAAGCACCGCAAACAGCAATCCCAGAACCCTTGTCAAAATTCTTTGGGCTGTGGCAAAAAAAGAAAGGAAGAGCCACGAACTGGAAGTGTTTGTCCAGAAAGGCAAACCTCAGAAACTTGAAATGATTCTTGTGAAGGTACGCGTCCTTTAAATCCACTGTTGTCATAAATTGACTCTCTGGATCAAGGGAAGAATGGAACTAATAGTTTCCCTCTTGAAGGACGGTACACTAAGAATTTGTTTAGACTCTTGCGAACTAAAAAATGGTCTGAAGGTTCCTTCTTATTTGGGAATCACAAACAGATTGGAATAAAATCCCCGACCATATTCCTTAGTCGGAACAGGAACCCTCACTCCCAGTCGGAGAGGTTTCCTACACAATTGAAGAACGCCTCTCCTTTTGTCTGGTTTACAGATAATCTTGAAAGTGGGAACCTGCCTCTGGGAGGAAAACTCTTGAAGTCTAGTTGTATCCCTGGGACACCATTTCTACTGCCCAGGTATCCTGAACATCTCAAACCCAAGCCTTAGCAAGGAAGGTAAGTCTGCCCCCTACAAGATCTGGTGCCGGATCAGGTGCAAGCCCTGCATGCTGCTTTTGAATCAACAGCCGGCTTCTTGGATTGCCTTCCCTTGTTCCAAGGTTGACTGGGTCTCCAGGAAGTTTTAGACTGTTCTACTAGGAAGCTGTAGCATAAGAATTGAAATTTCGAAAGGAACGAAAAATTACTCTGTCGCTCCTTTTGATTATTTTCATCAAGCCAGGTCCAAACAAGGTCTTACCCTTGTAAGGAATCACTAACAGCTGAGACTTGGAGGATACATCCGCAGACCAAGGCTTTAACCATAAGGCTGTAAGAGCTAGAAATCTTTGCTCTCAGTTTGATAACCTGAAGCCATTTAAGAACCATTATCCTATCCTGGATTTCAACCAGGAAAGTTTCAGTCCTGATAGCATCAGATAACGCATCAAACCAATCTGCCGCCGCACTCGCGACGGTAGCTATGCACACAGCTGGCTGCCCTTGTAAGCCCTGGTGTACATACATTTGAGTAACCCCTCTAAATTGTTGTCCATAGGATCTTTGAAAATACAACTGTCCTCCCTTGAATACAATGAACTCATATCAGCTGCTTACCAGAGTAAATTGCCCCTTTAATACTAAAACTAACTCATCAATAAAACCAAAAAGGAATGCCTGTGCACTGTACCAATCAGGATAATAGCAATTCAACATTTCACAAATCCTAATCTCTAACAAGGAAGAATGAATATTAGACAAACAGAAAGAATCAATCTATTTTCTATAAATTACAAAAAACAATGGGTTAAAGGACAGCCAACTTCCTAAGTACCAAGTATCTAAGCAGTGGGATATACTTAACAGAAATCATTGCAATAAGTATTTATAATTTTAAAATTAATTTACCTTTTATTTCTTTTTTTTTTTTAAACTTCATTTGGGCAGTGTCCATTACCTCGTGTCACTACAGGTAGGCAAGGTAGCAGTTTTTCATTTGAAGTACTGCTAGGAGACATCTAATCTAGCTGCAATCAATCATGTGCCAATAGAAAGATAGATGTGCCAATATGTGCTTGCTTATTAAGCTTTACACTTTTCTACATGCTCATTTCCTTTTTATGCTTACTTTGATTTAACATTTTTTTCTACTAAAGGATTACTTTTTCATATCCCTTTAAGTAGGCGGAGTGTGTTTTTGGATTCTATTTTATATGAAGCTAAAGTACAATTAAAAGGATTTCATGTATGCAAAGATGGGCAACAATAAAGCTTAATATTTTGCAGTGTGGTCAGCAAATAATGATCTGAATGCAGGATAAGGAATAAATATAAAATATATTTTTCTTAAAAAGAAAACATTTTAATATGCCAATTATCACATGAAACAAACACAAAAAGTTAATGTGGATGGAAAAATGAATGCTAAAGTGTGAGGTAAGAGACAAGAAAAAAGAAATATTATTCCTCCAGCCAACCACCCATAATATAATACATACAGTAAATTCATGACCATGTTCAGTATTCTCCCCAGGACCTTTTAAGCAGACGCAGCACCCGGCTGATTGTACCCAGCTGGGTACAGTTAAAATAATCTAATATTTAAAATGTTCAATTTTTATTGCACAAATGATCATTAAATACATTTATGTTAAATTGTGTAATCTGTGCATTGCATAGCTGAAAACGATATATTAGAGAATATCACACTACCCCCACCCGGCTAGCAAATTTTTCTGTGGAGAACACTGATGTACCATGTAAGCATTAACAGGACCCTTGAAAACAAACATTGCACAACATGTGAAGTTATATAAAAGTAATTATTTATCAAAGTCTAGTTTTAAAAGGGATATCAAAGTATGGGCTATTTAGCTCAAAATAATTTCACACAATGACATTTATTTAAATAAAATAAAAAAACTACTTTCCTCATTTCAAAGTTTTTTTCCCCCTAAACAGTGTCATGTTTCTACAGCTTATAAGCAGCATTCAGCCTGGCCAATAATGCACAGTACTTGGGGACACATCCTTATTAGATTACAATGGTTTAAAGGGACAGTCTACTTTAAAACTGCTATTGTTTAAAAAGATAGATAATCCCTTTATCTGTTCCTGCATTTTGCATAACCAACACTGTTATAGTAATACACTATTTACCGGTGTAATTACATAGGACCTAACCCTCTGCAGACTGCCTCCTTATCTCAGTGCTTTTTACAAACTTGCATTTTAGCCAATTAGTGCTGGTTCCTGCATAACTCCGGGGTAGTGAGCACAATATTATCGATATGACAAATACGAACTAGCACTGCCTGGCTATGAAAACTCAATAAAATGCACTGAGATAAGAGGCAGCCTGCAGGGGCTTAGAAACAGGCAGATATTTAGAGGTTATAAAGTACATTGATATAACAATGTTATTTATGCAAAACTGTGGATTGGGTAGTAAAGGTGCTTATCTATATTTTTAAACAATAAAAAGATTAAGTAGACTGTCCCTTTTACATATCGGATGTTATAAAAAGAACAGAGGTTAAAGACCTTATATTGTAAACCTGCCATTCAGCAAAAGCAGATGCTACCTTGATTACAAAAACGTTACTGTGTCTTATAAGTAGTATCAGAAACCAGGACAGCTCACCAAATATCCAAAGGATTTCAACCAAATGTCCTATGTCACTTGCATAGGGAATGGTGCATTTACAGGCTATTTCCTTGGAGATACATTAAGCCTATCAATATTTACATTCTTTCTTATGGAAATTTACATTTTTTGTACAATTAGCCAAAACAGTCTCCTTTATTCTGAGTGCCCAGTTGTGTCATTTCAGCAGCACCTCTTCATGTCACTCTAACCTAACTGTAACAATAGAGTTATGTGCAAAATATGCTTTCATGTAGATACATCATTGTATAAAAATGTTG